>NW_027137838.1:435972-473468 GCF_000149305.1 Rhizopus delemar RA 99-880
CCTTTTAAAATATCTTTTATTGAAATAAACATCGAGTTCCTTTTTATTAAAACTCTTTGATCTTTACTTTATAACTCAAGCAAGTCAAGTCCTTTGAAGTCAAATTATCTTCATCGTATCACTTTTATACTCTCTTATCAAGAAAACTCTTTATTACTTTTTACTGTTTGATCTACAATACAAGATCTGGTGGTCACTTACTACAAGCAAACCAAATTTATTCATTTAAACACAAATCTTTGATCTCAAATTCTTTTACACTCTAAAGAAAAGTCAAATTTACTTCTAAACTCTTAAGGCCATTACAACAAAAACGCTAAAGTTACAGTATACTACATTATACTTCTTTTGGATATTCAAATACAAGCTCTCAACCGCAGCTCAACCACAGTATAAACCGCAGCATCTTCAACACAATATTAAACTAATAGAATTACAACCGCAGCATATAAAATAATATAAATATTCCTCTATTTTGATTAAATAAAAAAGGACAGTCTTTAACTACTTAATAATTTATCTGTACCTTTGTTAATTGCTATAAAAAGACTATTCGTAATCAACCACGACACAATAAACAGGCAACCTTCTCATAAAAAGTTCCTGATCCCTTTATTTTTTTTTACCTTTACCTTTTTTTGATCGTAATTAAAAGATCTGGTGGTCACTACAGTACCTTACTTTAAAAAAAAATTTCAAGAAAAACTTCTCTAAAACACACTGTTGTATAATGGTTTAAATAATAAAGGAAAAGGTAAAAACAAAGATCAAGAAACAGTTTGGGTACTTTTTGAGACTGATCTTTATTTCAGTTTAAGTTAAAGTAAAAATTATTCTAATTGAAGGCAGGTATTTATATCTTATTGAGTGAGTGGCTTGATATCTTCTATTGTGATCGTTCTTCTAATATTCAGGTACTTTAGCAAGTATTATCTATAATTATGATTATGAAAACTTTTCATTTGTTCTTTTGTATGTCTGTCATAGATTATCTTTTATTCTGGGAATTCCTCACTGATTTGAATAACGTTATTTTACGCGTTATTTCAATTATGTGAAAGATTAGCAATATTCCTGACATTGGATTGGATTTGGTTATTTTAGTTGATACGTGTTCTTATCAAAGAACTCTCATGAATACAATACATATTCTAAAAGAACATGTTTAATTGGAATTGATTGTATGATCTTATTTAAATAAACTTGTATTTTATTTTATTTTAATTATCATCTTGTATTAAGACTTATATTTATTAATGTCAACTACAATCAGTTACTGTTCTACAACACACACAACCCAAACCAAACATACTACAAAATAACACTGTTGAAGTTGCTGTAACACTGTGACGAAAATAGAGACCCTTTTTAGTCAAACTGTTGTTGCACGAACGAGAATTTAATCCCCGGTACAAGCATGTATAATGAAAGATATACAGTCAAGTTTTTTTTTAGTACTGTGACGAAGCAAATAATAATATTGATGCCAATGATGACTGCGTCTTGTGAATCCCTATACTGAATCAATTCAAATTTTTTGAACCTTATTCAATATTTGAACCTTATTTTAAAATCAAATCTTATTTCAAGAGTCAAACATTACTTCAAAAATGAAACCTTATTTTCTTTTGTCTACAGTAAGGGACAAAATCAGTTCGTTTTTTGGTTTTTTCGCAATGCCTCGCCGGGAATTAAACTTAGAGCTCCGCTTTGCTGGCACTAAATTCGCACGTAGACTAGAAAAAAATATTGGTGTAACCTAATTTCTTCTATCTGCATTTCTTCTGTAGTTATAGCGGAAAACGTAATTTCCCGTGATTGCTGCTAACGCCCGATTTTGCGTTAGGTACAATATCTCCAGAAACAGTCACTGGATTGACTTGAAATTTAGTTTGGTATGTCTTATGACGTCAGTGAACGCTTACGCGTTCTCATATTTTAGCTCATTTTATTTTTTTACATTTTTTCTTTTTCCCCGTTTACCTCATCTCAGATTAGCCAAACACGCCATGACAGCAAAGAATGCCGACAAACATTCCCAAATAGAAAACATGTTGAACCACTCCATTCCATGGGATGTAATTCAAAAGAAAGTAGGCTGTGGAAAGTCCATGATTCGAAGAATTTCAAGGAAAACCAAGATGCAGTCAAAAAATAGCGCGGGTAGAAATCGTTCACTCATACCTAGGGAGGAAACCAAAGCAACTAGAGATATAAGACTAGGCTTATCTAAAAGCGCAGCTGATGCCTCCTTTGGCGTTAAAAAACCAGATCGATCGGTCAATCCAAAAACAATTACTCGTACTTTCAAACGCGAAGGTCTAAAATCGGCTAAAAAAAGACGGCCCTTCCACTTAATAATGACAAGCAAAAGACACGATATGATTGGGCAAAGGCTCATAAAGACTGGTCCGAGACTGATTGAGAACGCGTTGTCTTTTCTGATGAGACAAAGATCCAAAAAAGAGGGTCTAATGGTCTATAATAAGCTTGGAAAGAGGATAATGCACCTTATCGAGACCATCACTACAAGAAGAAACATGCTTATGGAGGAGGCGGGATTACGCTTTGGAGTTGCATAACTATACATGGAGGGGGCTACATGTCCTGGCTACGAAGCAATGTAAATGGTGAGCTATACACATCAGTACTTGAGGAGGAATACAAGGAAACATTGAAGTACTATGGCCTGCAAAGTAGTGACATGATCTTTTAACAAGATAATGCAAGCATCCATTGTGCTTCAGCTCCTTCAAAATGGTTCCAAAAGAACAAGGTTAAGCTCCTGAGTTGGCCAGCATACTCTCCTGACCTTACCCCGATTGAAAATGCATGGGCCATGCTTAAAAAGAGGGAACAGATGACAAGACCACCCCCTTCCGTCATTGAGACTGACCAAGCATTTTTTGACCGGGTTTCGAAGCTTTGGTATGACCTAGCAGCTCCAGAGTACTGTAGAAACCTTATTCACTCCACGCCCCGTCGAGTTCGGGACGTAATCCAGCGTAAGGGCCATGATACCAAGTACTAATTAAGATTCAAAGAAATAAAAATCTGTTATTTTCAATATATCTTCTTATAACATGTGGGAAACTAAAAATACCAATTCCGACAGGTATTGTCAGATTTGCTGAAAAAAGAGGTAAATTTTTCGTCAGCAAAGCGGAGCTCTAAGTATAATTCCCGGCGTGGAATTGCGAAAAAACCAAAAAACGGACTGATTTTGTCCCTTACTGTATATGCAAGACATTCATTACTCTTTATGATTCAACTATGCTAGTGTTGGAGATGTTTGGTTTATAGCATAATTTATTATTTTATTATGTCTACCTATAACACGTAAAACATGGTGGAGGCTCACTTATGGTTTGGAGATGCATTAGTTGGTACGGGGTTGGGTATATTGTCGACGTAGGCAAGAATATGGATAAGAGCGTCTATTTATCTGTATTGCAAGATGATTTGGTGAAGTCTATGACCAACTATTGTAAAGAAAATGGCCTGAAAATGACTGATTTTGAATTTATGCAAGATAACGATCCGAAGCATAAGTCCAAAATCGTATCTGAATGGTTGTCTAAACAGGATTTTACAACAATGGAATGGCCTCCACAGTCTCTAGACTTAAATCCTGTTGTGCTCCAAAGATAATCATTGTATAGCAATCAAGCATTATTAACGATTGATAGTGTGAGTATATGGAAATGTAGTTTTATTAATATGTATGTATATTGTTGTATCCACACAACTAATAAAGTGAACATTCATGGATAAACTTGGATACTACAGAATTATAGTCTAACCAGATCTCTATTAATAAACGTGAGAATTCTGCAATAGCCAATCTTGCCCTGTTGTCCTACCAGCGTTCTAAAAGACTATATCGGAACCTGATTACAACAACGGCAGTTCAATCCTATTCTATAATTATCGTTAGATCAATAGTTTAATTACTTCATTGTCCCTTGATTCGTCAAGTAGACAGCGGCTATTGATTATCCACTATCCTTCCTTATATTCCATATCATTCTTTTAACCGATCAATTGAAATAGCGGTAAAGACCCAGACATTCAAAAAGTATAAATACCCTCAATATTTTTATTAATAAAGTCATATATATAATCTTTAGTTTCACAACTATCGTCTTTTTGTAGTTTTTATCTTCTATTTCATATTTGGCAAAACATTTTTTTTTGTGAATTCTTTATTGACTTTATTTTTAAAAACAACCCTCTTTTTATTACTACCTACCTTACCACTATGTCAAACTCAAATGACTTTAACTCTGCTGCTGCTGGTTCTTCCAGTAGTAATGATAAAACTTATCCTGATAACGCCCGTCGTATGTCAGATGTATCTACCTTATCTTCAGAGGCACAGTCCTCTGGAATGACCACGTCCGCAGTTTCTTCTGGTTCTTTTGAGCCTAGAATCGCAGCTCCATCCATCCACTCTTCTATTGAGGAGTTGGATTCCACCATCATCGGTGCCACCCAAGTTATCCTTAACTTGTCTGTTCGTCTTCTTTCCACGACCCCTGAGTCAGAGGAAGATAGCATGGTGCGCGCCAAGTACGAAGCCTGCTCCAAGGACCTAGAGAGACTAGTTCATACTAGATATCTCCTCCAACGAGCTATGACCCATGCTGTTCCTACCGCTTGGACTGGTGCACCTCAGGTTGCCCCTGCAGCCTTGAATGTTGTACCTCCAAACCTACCCCTCATGCAGTGGAAGGGTGCGGTCTTTGACCCATCTGCCCCTGTCTCTGTGGATGTTAAGCACTGCTTAAAAAAGTTTCAGGACGTGATGTTCGCACATGGTCTTGATCTTGATCAGCACTGGCTTCGTCTTCTCCCTCCCTGCTTGTCGTCTAGTCAACGTACTTGGCTTGATGAATATCAAGAAAAGGAGGATGTCCATACGTGGAGTCAGTTCAAAAAGGCTTTTACTGGCCATTATGGTGTTGGTTCGGCTGAAGAAAAGGCCACGTCTACAACGGAGTTGTTACGCATCTCCATGACTGCTGCTGAGACTGTTGACCAATACGTTGAACGTTTCAACAACCTCCGTCGCTTGGCACAGATCCAAGATCGCTGTGTCTTGACTCGTTGCTTTCTGATCGGTCTTCAGGCCGACATTTACAAGAAGGTGATCGTGTCCTTAGCCAATTGTACGGATGCGCAAAAAGAATCGGTCGACTACGTTGTCAAGTTGGCCAAGACTTTGTACCATTCATTGTACAAAGTACGTAGAGTTGCTAACGCTTCTCACACTTCTGCTGGCCCCTCCATGGTCAATGACTCCTCTTCTTCTGGTCGGAAGAAATCCTCTGCTTTTGTCTCTGGTTCTGCTGTTCGTGCTGCACCTTATCCAAAGGCTTCTAGGAAGTATTGCAGCTTCCATAAGACCACCACCCATAGCAACGATGAATGTCGTGCTATGAAGAAATCTTCCTCTCTTTCTCCTTCTTCGGGTTCTACCCAAGTTGATGTCTCCTCTGGTTCTGCTGCCTCTCAGTGGAATCCAAGAAACCAACCTTCCGGTTTGGGACGTCCGTGCCGCTCTTGTGGTGCTGACAACTGGCGTCCTGGTCATTGATGCAAAGGAAAGGGTCGCTCAACTGGCTCTTCGGCTGACGACTCTGATCTTGCTGGGCCTTCTCATTTGTTTCGCGGAATGAGTCGATCCCCTGCTTCTTCCTTGTCTTCCGTTGCCTCTTCTGGTAACGATGTTTCTGCCTCTGTTGGTTCTTCTGCCACTCCTACTACAAGTAGTAGTGATGCTTCTTCCGGTCGTAAGACTGATGCTGCTGGTCCCGTTGCCTCTGTTCCCGATTCGTCGGATGATATGGACATTGATGTTGCAGAAGCCCTTACTGTGGCTGAAGCTGCTCAGGCCTGTAAGTACATTACACATCACATCTTTTCTAAAGCGCCTTCAAACACTAATACGCTTTATGTTCCTATTATTGTAGAGCACATCAAAACATGGGCCATGATTGATACCGGTTCAACTTTTTCGTGTGTGTCTCCTTCGTTCTGTTCGTCGCTTGGTTTAGTTCCAACACCTAATCCAGGATCGATCAAGTTAGGACATAATAGTTCAAGTATTGTAAGCCGGTTAGGCATAATAAATCTTACTGTTTATTATAACCAAATCCGTTTGCCATATGAATTTGAAGTGTTTGATTTTAGCAGTGATGTCCCCATTTGTTTAGGACTTGACATTTTGCCTAAACTAAGAATAGGTTTAACAGGATTAGCCACTTCTTGGTTAAATTCTAATATTCCTAAAATACCTGATCCAGTTAACCCTGATGACTATAAGCCAAATGAAACTCCTGTTGGCACTAAACAGGAAAGACAGCAATTGATGAGCACTATTCAACCTTTGTTAGATGCTAATACGAGTATCCCCATGTCTTCTCATTGTAATTTACCTGGTGCTATCATTACTCTTGATACTGAACCCAATGCCTTTGCTTATCGAAGACAACCCGATATTGCTATTGCTAACAGAAAAATCATGGAAGACCAAATTCAAACTTGGTTGGATGATTGTGTCATTGAACCTGCTCCTTCCAATACTCGCTTCAATAACCCTATTTTTCTTGTTGGAAAAAAGGATGTTAACGGATTATACACTAAGAAAAGAGCAGTTATTGATCCACGTATGCTTAACCAACTCGTGAAGAATGTTGATAGAATGCCTTTACCTCTAATCAGTGATCTTCATCAACGTATGGGTTCTGCTACTATATTTACTACTTTCGACATACGAGCATGCTTTCATCGTTTTCTTATCCAAGAATCTGATAGACCTAAAACCGCATTTACTCATCCATTCACTGGTATGCAGTATCAATTTCGTCATTGTCCTTTTGGCTTGACAAGTACCGGTAACATTGTACAGCGTGTTCTTACAAATTTGTTCGCAGATCTTCCCTACACTGCACTCTATATTGATGATCTATGTGTCTTCAGCTCTGGTGACATGAATCAACATATTGAGTATGTCCGTGAAGCGTTGAAACGTCTTACTGCTGCAAACTTAATTATTAATGTTGAAAAGACACATTTTGCACAAAGTTGTGTAAACATTCTTGGATGGACTATTGCTAACAATGGTTCTCTAATCCCTGATCAACGTAAACTGACAAATATACATTCTTGGCCCACACCTAAAACTGGTAGACAAGTCATGAGTTTTCTTGGATTTGCAAACTATTTCCGTAATAGTTTACCTATGTTTTCTCGCTTGACTGCTCCACTTGACCGGTTACGATCTCTTAATTCTTTAAAAGGAATTTGGAATGAAACCCATGAATGCAGTTTTCGTAACATTAAGGATGCCTTGGTGAATGCCCCAGTTATTCACATTCCTAACCTTAAGTACCCATTCTACGTCGCAACAGATGCTAGTGCTTATGGTATCGGCGGTGTCGTTTATCAAGTCATCGACCAAGTCATTCAATATAACGCCTTTGCTGCAAGATCTCTTTCTCCTACCGAACGTCGTTATCATACAAACAAACGAGAGTTGTTAGCGATTGTATTCATGTTTGAGAGATACAATAAATGGTTATATAACCGTCATTTTACCTTGACAACTGATCACAAAGCCTTGATTTACATCAAGAAGCAAGTTGTTCCAAATGCTGCCATGCTTGTTTGGTTTGAAACAATTTTCGAATATTCCTTTGATATTGTTCATTGTCCCGGCATTAAGAATATTATCCCAGACGCACTTAGTCGTTTATTCCCAGATGACAATAAACTGGAGGGGGGTAACAATGTCAACAATGTTGCCATCTACAGTATCCGTGGTAAAGAAAAAGAAAAAAGAAAACCAACTTTTAAAGAAAAATCTAAAAGTTATGAAACACAAACATATGCAGTCACTTCTGCAACATCATCATCATCATCAAAACCCTTATTGCATCGCGCTTTGCAATATGAAGATTATATCACACCTCCTCCTGAGGAAAGAAAAGATATAATATTAAAGGCTCACTTATTAGGCCATTATGGAATTAAAGCCATAGAACAAACCATTCATGGTGATAAACTCCATTGGACTAATTTACGTCAAGATATTCAGGATGTCATATCCAAGTGTCACGAATGTAAAATGTTTAATATTGCCAAAACAGGTTATCATCCCCCTAGAAGTATCCTACCTGACGGACCTCTAGATCATTGGGTTATGGACCTCGGCACTTTTAATATAACATCTACGAGCGGAAATAATTTCCTTCTTGTCATGGTTGATTTATTTTCTCGCTTTACTATCTTGAAAGCCATTCCTGATAAACAAGCTCTTACTATTGCCAAACAGCTTGTTGATATCTTCTGTACTTTCGGCTGGCCTAAGGTCATTGCTAGTGATAACGGAAAAGAGTTTACTGCTACCATCGTCACTGAACTTATTAATAACAGTGGTATCGATAAGAGAGTGTCTAACCCTTTTAATCCCCTTGGTAACTCAGTCAATGAAGCATTTGTAGGAATTGCTAAAAAGACTATTGTTAAACAGTTACAAGGAAGAAAAGAAGATTGGGATCTATATGTACCTGCAACCCAATATGCTATGAATCTGAAATATTCCAGACTTCATAAGAGTAGACCATATACAGTAATCTTCAATAAAGTACCAAATGATATGAAAGATTATTCTCATATTAAACCCACTCTTAGAAGTGAAGCTGTAGATTCTAAAGCAATAGAAAACAGACTTAAATATGCTACTGAAGTCGTTATCCCTGCTCTTGCTAAACGCATTAAGGAAACTCAGGATGTAGACAATGCATATTTTATGAAAACAAACAAAATCGTTCACACACCATTCCCACTCCATAGTGAAGTCATGATTAAAAATGTGAATAAGGAAAACAAAACTGATCCGTATTACGAAGGTCCTTTTTATATAAGTGGAATGACAACTAATGGCAGTTACATATTAGTTGACAAACAAAATAACCTCTTATCAAGAGATGTACCAACCTCACACTTAAAACTTATTGCATTACCCAGCAATAAAAGTGCAGAATCAATCGATGACCAACATTATGAGATTCAAGCAATTATACAACACAAAGGAACTCCAGGTAATTACCAGTACCTTGTTCATTGGAAAGGATACGATGATCCTATGGATTACACTTGGGAACCTACTTCTAGTTTTGATGATCGATCTTCAATTGAAACATATTGGGCTCGTCGTCAAGCAGGTAATAATACTGCTGTCTCAAAGAAAGCAAGATTACCCAAACGTACCGTTCCTACTCGTGATCATCACAGTAGAAGCAAGAGATCAAGACGTTAAATTGTCTAAGTAGTTGACCGTCTTTTTCCCTAAGACAATTTTTCCTAAAGAAGGTTTTTTTTTACTATCAGGTTTTTATGACAACTTACTACTACGATCTACCCTCAATTATACTATGTCTATTTATCTGCCCTACGATCATTATCGCACTTATTGTGTATGACAATTACTTTTTCCTGAATCTTCACTTATCCTTTTACCGTTTGCTTCAAACTAGAAGGGGGCAATGTTGTATCCACACAACTAATAAAGTGAACATTCATGGATAAACTTGGATACTACAGAATTATAGTCTAACCAGATCTCTATTAATAAACGTGAGAATTCTGCAATAGCCAATCTTGCCCTGTTGTCCTACCAGCGTTCTAAAAGACTATATCGGAACCTGATTACAACAACGGCAGTTCAATCCTATTCTATAATTATCGTTAGATCAATAGTTTAATTACTTCATTGTCCCTTGATTCGTCAAGTAGACAGCGGCTATTGATTATCCACTATCCTTCCTTATATTCCATATCATTCTTTTAACCGATCAATTGAAATAGCGGTAAAGACCCAGACATTCAAAAAGTATAAATACCCTCAATATTTTTATTAATAAAGTCATATATATAATCTTTAGTTTCACAACTATCGTCTTTTTGTAGTTTTTGTCTTCTATTTCATATTTGGCAAAACATATTCCATGAAACAAAGCCAGGGAAAAAAAAAAAAGTTACTTTAAGCACCGACTTTGTTTTTTGAAATTTAACATGTTTTTTTTATCAGGCACGTTTTCTCTTTCTACCTATTTTTTTGCTATTTCCAAATTTAAAAACTATAAACAACATGAACAACTTCAACGCTACCAAAATTGTTTGCACCTGTTCTGAATGCATCAAACACCCCAATGGATATAGAATGCTTGCAAAGAGAACTGTAAGAGGCCATGTACTTATCGACAGAGTTAGAAACAGAGGTTTTTTTTTTATTTTCCAACAGAAATACAACCGTGCTAATGTTAAAAAAAAAAACAGAATCAAGAAGAGCAAATGAAACTAATGACCACGAGGTGGAAACCATTGAATACTCTTCAGCAATTCCTGAACCAGAAAGTGAAGGTATATTATTAGTCAACAAAGCATTTTATATAAGAAAGTTTTTATTTATTGAATTCTATTTTGCAATCTGGTAGATGGAATGAGCATTGACGAAGAGGAAAGAATGGGTGATGAACAGCAGCTTCGTCACCTTTTGCTGTTGTTCATTGTGCTTTTTCAAGCAAAGCACCTCTCGGTGAAAGCCGGTGAAGACTTGTTGGCCTTTCTTTCCTTCTTTGTTCGTGCTCTTGGCCATAGCATGGAGATTCCTACAAAGATCTCCACTGCTCGTAACATGGTCAATTATTCCTCTGCCAGTAGTGGTGTCCCCCGTTTCCTTGTCTGCTCTCTTTGTAGAAGTGTTTACGACACAGGAAGTTTGCATACCCGGCAATGCCCTTTTATTAGGTTTGCGAACAATCCTCACAGACAAGAGCACCCATGCGGCAATTCACTTTTTATTGGTAGCAGCCTCAAGCCTGTCCTCGAGTTTCCGTACAACTCAATTGTCGAAACGTTGAAGAAGTTCTTTGTTCGTCCAACATTCGAAACAGAAATCGAAGAATGGAGACATCGACATGTGGAAGAAGGCGTGTTTTACGATATTTACGATGGTAGAGTGTGGAACAGTCTTGTTGATTCGGCTGGAGAACCATTCGTAAATAGAAGTCGATCATTAATGGTTTCATTGAACGTTGATTGGTTTCAACCTAGTGATGGTATGCACTACTCTTGTGGTGGTGTATATCTCACAATCAACAACCTTCCAAGGAGTTGCAGGATGAAGGTTTCCAACATCATCCTGGTTGGTATGATTCCTGGGCCTGGCGAGCCCACGGATGACCAGCTCCAGAACTTCATGCGACCAATGATTGCAGAGCTGAATACCTTGTACGGAGGTATAATGATGCCAACGTACCAGAACAGAAACGGTGAAATGGTACGTGTTGCTTTGATGTCCGTTAACTGTGATATACCAGCAGCTCGCAAAGTAGCTGGGTTCATGGGTCAATCCGCGCACAAAGCCTGCAACAAATGTTCGACTGTGTTTTCGCGAATCAGTACTGGTGCAAATTCAACGAAGCCAGATTTTTCAGACTTTGACGATGAGCATTGGATTCTGCGAAACAATACCCAGCAGCGCCAAGAAGCATATGCTTGGCTAAATGCCACTCACATTACGCAACAACGAACCCTGCAGACGAACACAGGAAGTAAATGGAGTGGACTTCACCGACTAGAGTATTTTGATGTCGTGAGATTGACAACCGTTGATCCCATGCACAATTTATTTCTAGGTACGCCAAAACGAATGGTTGAAGTTTGGGTAGATCACGGGCTGCTTACCACATCTGATTTCAAAGCCATGGCTGATGAATCAGCTTCTATTATCATTCCTTCACAGTACTCTAAAATCCCAAAAAGTATGTAACGAGCGTAAAAGAACTTATTCTATAATAAATCTGAACACTAATTTTTTGTTATAAAAAAAAAAAAAAAAAAAAGAAAAAGGCAAGATTGAAAGTACCTTTGGTAATATGAAAGCTGATGAATGGAGAACGTGGTGTGTTGTGCTTTCGCCTTTTCTGCTGAAGCAAAGATTAGTTGGTGAGCATTTTGCCAATTGGATGCGCTACGTGGAAGCAGTAAGATTGGTAACTGGTCCTGTAGTTACAACAGAAGAGATACATGCTGCACATTCCTTATTCAAGACCTTTGGCAAGACTTGTGCTCGACTATATGGAAAAGAATCAATAACACCAAATATGCATATGCACATACATTTGAAAGAATGCTTTTTGGACTTTGGTCCATCCTATGCCTTTTGGCTCTATGGCTTTGAACGCTTGAATGGCGATGTCAAAAAAATCAACATCAACTACAAGACAGGCTTTGAAACCACATATGTTACTATGCTTACACAAATTATCCACACACAAGACCTTATCCATTCATTACCAACCCTCATTAACACCAACAATCAAGGCATGCTTCTACTGATCAACTTCATAAAGGAAATAGGCGAGGTTACGAATGACGAGAGTGGTTTAACGCCATTTGATTACTCTCAATTCATAGACGGACCAAGTCTATTTAACCTGACAATTACTGGTAGTGAGCCTCTGCCACCACAAGCCCTTCATTCAAAAATCAACATCAAACAACAAACTTTATGCATCGAACACTATGAAATCTTACAAAACTACTATATGAATACTTATGAAATACCTATACCCAATACGATCAATACAAATATACAATCATTTAAAAAAATTAACTTGCTTGGACAACGTTACCAACAATCCGACAATCATTCATCATCATCATCATATATTCAAGCCATTATGAACAACCAACTACGAATTGGCCAAATATCATTTTTTTTCTCACATTCATTCAACGATTCCATTCACTATTTTGCATTCGTCAATTGGTACAGCCATGCGACTCAACATTTTCCCACCTTCGATGGTACTGGCATCCAAGTGTGGAAGAATCAATTTGATCCAGTTTCAAGCAACAATATACTTCCAATCTACAGAATTTTCAATCCTGTTGCTGTATGCCCTTATGTTGATAATCACCTTCTTACTCTCGCTCTGCCAAGACGAATTTTTATGTAACAAATATACCAAGCCATTAAAACACTATTATTATTTTACTATATATTTTACTAAAGAACCATGCAATAGTTTTTTCTTTTTTTTTTCTTTAAAAATTTTTATTCGATTTGTGAAGAGACAACAAAATAAGAAACAAAAAAAAAGAAAGAAAATGCCTACTGCATTGGATTGGCAGCAGCAAAGGAAGAAGAAGAAGCAGAAACAGAGGTTGGAAAACCAAGACCAGGAGAAGAAAAAGCCCAGGAAGGAAAATCAGTATCATCGAGCTTGTCAGGGAACTCCACCTCAACGTTTTCTATTATTCTTCTAATAGTTGGTGGAGCCCCCTTTTTCTTCGTGGATTCCTTGTATTTTTTTTGCAACTCTTCGTGGAATTGCACCACCTGTAGATTGATTAAGGTATATTAGAAAATGAAATTTGTTACCAACATTTTACTTACTTCGTTGCTCCTAAATGATGGCCTTTTGACCACGAACGTACGACCGTTCGCGTCCTCTGGCCCATCTTCTTCGTCTGACGTCCAGTCAACAGTCAGAATTTTGCCAGCGAACGGGAAACGGGCGTCGAACGCTGAAGGGTTAGCCATGTAAATAGATCTCCTGTTAGAGAGTTTCTATCATAAGGTGTTAATGTAAGCATTTTCTATATTTTATAATATAATCTTCTAAATATTAAATACTCACCGTATTTACACGGCTACGACAGGTTGTTTTTGTTGAAACAACTGTCTTCCCCTTGGCCTTGCTCATCAAGTAGGAATACTTGCTCCTGATAATGGTGTGTATTTGCGAAGTGGTGAGCAAATCAAAACGACGATGCTTCCTGACTTGCTCACATAACAGGGCCTTGACCTTTCTGTTGTTCTTGTGGGCGAAGGTCACGTCCAAGTCAAATTCGCTTCTGCGACCAACAACGTAATCACGGTAGTATTCTGCCAAATAGCTCTACATCACAAAGAAAGGTATAAAATATAGGTATTAAATTACAATTGCTAATTTGATAAATCTGTTCTAGACTTACACTACATTCTTTTTTGGCCTGGTCGACCTCAGCTTCTGAAGTTCGCTGCTGCTGTTGCTGTTGCTGTTGCTGCTGCTGTTGCTGCAGCAATTGTGTCAATTGCTGTATCTGAGCAGCCATTATATCTGGTGCGAAACCAGAGGCTGCTCGGATGGCTTCAGCACCAACAGAGCTCTCCAAGCGAGGAGTTGTAAAGCTACTGAAGCCTGCAACAGGAACAGAAGCAGAAGCAGGAGCAGGAGCAGGAGCAAGAGCAGAAGCGGGAGCAGGAACAGGAACAACAGAAGCGGGAGCAGAAGCAGGAACAACAGTGGATGATGATCCAGCAATGCTCATAGAAATTCTTGCCCTTTTGGGAGCATTGCTGGGGACACTGATGGGGGTGGCGACGCGACGAGACATTTTTTAAAATAAACTTTAAGGAAGAAAAAACAAGAGTACAAAATAAATTGAAGGTGTATACAAAAGCAAGGTAGTACTTTATTTGTTTTACAAAAAAAAAAAGAAAAGCAAAGAAAGGAAAAGAAAAAAGCCTTTGCAGTTAAAGATATTACATTTGAATAATAATAATAAAAAAGATTTTAAACTGTTTATGAATACCCTCTCTGAGTGTTTCAATAGTTAAACCATATTTTAAAAAAACTTGTTTTTAATCGATAGTAGGTAATCGTAACACTGGTAAAATGAGGCTATAAAAAAAATACTTTTTTTTTCCTTTTTTTTTCTTTTTTTTTTTAAAAAAAAAATTCTTTCTAAAAGGTAAGTTCTTAATATTATATATATTCTATTTCTGTTCTAATGGTACTTTTACTTTAGTAAAATCGTATTGCCTGCTTTCTTAATGTTTTAAATGGTCTTTACAAAGTCTCTTTCCCGGGATTATCGTTGCTTCTTCTTTTACTTGCTGGTATAAGCTTGGCTGGTGTTATTTTTTTCTGTCTTTTCTTTTTTCTTCTTTTTTTTCCTGGTTCATCTAAAGCAAGGTACTATTACTTTTATAAAATATCCTTCATAACTAATAGTAATTATAGATGCATGCTGCTTCTTTTTTTTTTTTTTTTTTTTACTTGTTGGTATAAACTTGACTAGCGTCTTTTTTTTTACCTGGTTCATCTAAAGTAAGGTGTTATTACTTCTACTTCATGTACTCAATAGCTAATAATTATTATAGATGCATGCTGCTTCCCTTTTCGTTATTTGTTGGTATAAGCTTAGCTAGTCTTCTTCTGGTCTATCTAAAGAAAAGTACTATTACTTCTATATATACGCGATCGCTAATAACTGTTATAGATGAATGCTGCTTTGCTTTGGCCTCTTTCTATCTTTTTTTTTTCTGTGCTCGCTTCGGGTTTTAAGTACTGATGTCTTTTCTTTTGCTTTGAGTGCCCAAGTCATTGCGTCCTTGAGTCCTTGTGTCTTTGCATCCTTGAGCTTGGCTTGGCTTTTTTTTTTGTGAAAACTTTTTGAGTTCCACGAGATTAATCGATGTAATTTTAGATTAGATGATGCTATTTTGATGATATTAGGTAAGTCGAGTAAACTTTTAAAACACTACAAGCAAAGAAATACTGTATATTGTTATTATTATTTTATTTAAATAAAAAAAAAGCTATTTTTTATAAACCAAATCCCTATTTTTTTGTGTATATAAAGCAATATAAGTGGTTCATAAAGAAGTATATAAAGCAATATGAGTGGTCGATAAAGAAGTCTATAAGGCAATATGAGTGGTTTATAAAGAACAAAAAGACAAATAAAGCATTGATTTGAAAAGTATCATTGGTCCCCAATTTATTTCTGACGTAGAAAAGACTATGAAAAGCAGCTACCAAGATAGACGTCCTCGCACAGTAAGGATTAAATCTACTTAGAACTCTGAATTATCACTCCCGTCAGTATCTGCATTAGCAAGACGTAGAATAAATAATAGAATTATAGGTCTGTAAAGTATGGCTGATATCGTCGTCGGCAGAAATACGCATTCAATCACAGATTTTGATATTGCTGAACAGAAAAGCATATAGTTAAAAATGAACGGTTCGCAGAGTTTGCACGATAATTTCCAGTGGCCGATGTCATCAAGTTGCTGAGTGCAGAGGTGTGCTTATAAGTTGTGCTGAATGGAAGATTGAGGAGGAGAAGCGTTTGTTTTTTTTTTGATCCTTAATTATATTTTTTATATAAACCTAAACCTTAATTCCATTTTTGGATTATTGTAACAAACAAATACTCATTGTCTCGATCCTTTGTGTTCACGTTCATTAAATTTATATACAGTAGCTTACAAAATTGTACAAGTGTTTTGCATTTTTTGCTTCTGTAAGATTTATCGATACCAAAACGATAAATAAGCTACAGCATGTTCTACATCATTCGAAAGTATAGCTTCTTGGCTTTCTTTTGGTACTATTCAGTCGGCAATAACGTCATTTTGGATGGAGCTATGGCCGTTTACAAATACCGACTACACTTGTACAATTTTGGAACCGATGTTTTAGAATAAAGTTTTTATTTAAATGTGTGCATTAAAAGTTGATCCAAAGACCCTTGTTCTCTATAATGTCAATACATCGTTGAGGCATAGTTTCAATATAATTTTGACATTCTTTTTTGGTAATTTCGTACCAAGTCTCGAACGTACGAGTCCATAGTTCATCCATAGAGGCAGGAGGACAATCATACTGTTTAAACAAGCGTTTTTTTAAAGTATTCCACATGTTTTCAATTGGATTTAAGTCTGGAGACTGTGGAGGCCACTCCATTGTTGTAAAATCCTGTTTAGACAACCATTCAGATACGATTTTGGACTTATGTTTGGGATCGTTATCTTGCATAAATTCAAAATCAGCCATTATAAGGTCGTTTTCTTCACAATAGCCAGTCATAGACTTCACCAAACCATCTTGCAATACAGATAAATAGATGTTCTTGTCCATATTCTTGCCTACGTCGACAATATACCCAACCCCGTACCAGCTAATACAGCTTCAAACCATAAGTGATCCTCCACCATGTTTTACGGTTTGCTTTACATGCCTTCTTTTAAGCTTCTCATTTGGTTGCTTCCATGCATAAACCTTACCATCCGATCCAAAACGATTTACTTTAGTCTCATCAGACCAAATCACGCGTTTCCAGTTTTCTATGGTCCAGTCAACGTGATTAAGAGCCCAGTCCAATCGCTTTCGTCTGTTTACTTCACTGAGAAATGGTTTTTGAGGCTTAACAAAAGAGGTTAAACCAGACCTACGCAACGGTCTTCGCACTGTTTGGGCTGATACAACCTTTTGCAAGTCATTTTCGAGTGTGTTTCTGGCTTCTACTGCATTCTCTTGACCTTTAACTGTTACTAATCGGACTAAATACTGATCATCCCTGTTGCTGAGTAACTTGGGGCGACCTGCTTTAATGCTGTTTACTTCGTTTTTTATTGTTTTTCGAACGTTCTGAACAGTTCCACGGCTTGCTCCAGTTGTTTTCACTGTTTTTGATATAGAGTATCCGTTTTTTAAGCAGCTGATGATACGATTGTTTAGGAAAGGGGGGTTTTAGGTAAAAGTAGTATAACAACAAAGATAAAGAAATACTGTTAGAACTTGGTATCTCTTTATTAAGTTAAGATAACTAAGATTGAATATGATAAATTCTACATGTAAAAAGTGAGAGTATTTATAGACATGATACGGATAAAGAATTAGGACAGATTTATGATCAATTCGACAGAATAGATGATTACTATTTCTAATTATTAGTTTAGCCTGTTCCTAGCTTGTATTGTCAATTATGCTATTGGGATGGTTTCAGATAACTCTGGATGTAGGACTATTTAGGAGACGGTACGGATGAATATAAAATCCTCTAGTTCCGTGATTGGATATTATGGCTAATAATAATATCTCAGTTAGGATAAATGTTTACATGACTTAATGATGATCCGGTAAGTAATTGTCATTCCTTATTCAACATGCTCATATCATCAATAAACTATATTACAACCACGCCATACATTTGACTGTGTGAAGTTAATATGAATAAAGCCTAATATAAAAATCTAATCAAAGTCTTTTATTGATCTGTGTTGGGAATAATGTTATAAATGATTCCAAGTTATGTCAACATATTATTTAGGATCATATGAGATTCCTTTTACTAAAATAAAGTGACTATAATCTTATGTATCCTTAACAACGATTACGGAGATCTTCACTGATAGGTTGCATATTGGACGTTGGTACACTTTTATATAGCAGTTAGTTCCTGTAGGTGTAAGAAAAATCGCAGAAAAAGAAAGAAAAATATACTTTGAGCATTGAAGAATAAAAAAAAATCTTTTTTGGTGGCTTACACTCTGTGACGAGCAAGATTATAAGCTGATATTGAAATATTTGAAGCGGTTCCAAAATTGTACAAGTGTAGTCGGTATTTGTAAACGGCCATAGCTCCATCCAAAATGACGTTATTGCCGACTGAATAGTACCAAAAGAAAGCCAAGAAGCTATACTTTCGAATGATGTAGAACATGCTGTAGCTTATTTATCGTTTTGGTATCGATAAATCTTACAGAAGCAAAAAATGCAAAACACTTGTACAATTTTGTAAGCTACTGTATAATCTTTATTGTATATTTTAACTGAACAATCCCTAATTACTACGTTTATTCTATTAATACTCGTGAAGAAGTTTGTTGACTTAATCTGAAGGAAGAGATTATTTTTGACGAATATACTACAATAATATACTCAGAAGGAATTGGTGGAATTATTGCTATATTCAAATCAATCACTACGTGCGGCAGTAGAACAACAATACATATCGTAAACAGTAATATTATAACACCTAAGTACCAATTGTCTCACTTTGATAGGTGACTGGTAAATCTAGTTGATAAACTCAACTCGGTTCGGATATATGTTTATGCGAAGCGCTACGGGAAATATGATTGGCTGAATGGTCTATAGTGGAGAACGGGTATAGTCAACACCAACTGAAGGAGGACCCCTGGGTTGATCAGGTGATCTGCAACTTGCTGGCGGAGCTCAAGTGAATTGATGGCCATATACAGTTGGGGTGCACTTTCCTTTTTCGTCGGTGAGGTTCTAGGTTTAGCTGGGTGGTTCGATATATATTGGGTGCTTCTTCCGATGACATTCGCTCAGATCATATGTTTTGTTTTCTCTCTTCCGTTTGACGTTTTCTTTCCTTATCATCAGTTACCCTCGACCATGTCCTGATCTGTTTGTTTTTTGTTAATGCTACTGATTCTCTGATAATACTTTATGCATTTGCAAAAGTATATAAAGTCTTGTAAATTGTTATTGAATAAAGTATCGAAAAATCGACCTATTTTTTTTACTTTATTTTTTATTCTTTCTTTTGAATAATCAAGGTTCCCTTCAATCTTTGTTTATTCACTCGCTCTTATACGTACACTTGCCTTTATCTATTTGGTGTTTCTCTTATTATTCTGGTACCAATCGCTCGAAGTAGGTTTTTTCAGTCGGCCTAGGTTCTCGTTCGAATTGAAGTGAATTAATAGAAAATCAAATAGGCAGCTTCAGTGGATATATCTTTACCGTCTTATACAAGTCCTTCAAAAAGTATATCTTCTCCATTAGTACATTATCATCTTTGACGAAGAAGTATTTTGGTCGGGAGTCGCCTTTGATTCCTTTTTGATCTTTAAAGCTGATTTTGTATTCAAACGATGCTCCTTTTCATGGCGATTCGAATGGTATGCTTTTCGGTGTGGTTGGATAATTCTAACGGACGTTATTCAAGAAAATGTAAAGAAAATAAGAGGAAAGGAAAATAATCAGCTTCACCGCATCGGGAATTGAATGAAAGGAAGTCACAATTGGCCGACATTATTTTTCTTACCCATTATTTTCTACCCTCACAGGATACATCAAGAAGACGATCTCTGGACGCATTGTTCACCCAATGTGCCAGCACACTAAACAAGTGTGGTATTTACACATGTAATAAAGTAATAATGTAAGTTACTACGAACAATGGTCCTCCAAATTAGGAATATCGGACATTGTATTACACCACTTCAAATAAAATCCCGATCCACTCCAGAATATTCTAATAAGTTCCTGGATCAGGATTAATAATTACTTCTTGATAAGATGTTAAACTATGCCAATCACATACAGTAGTTACAAAAACTATTGCAACGCGAGTTCAAATCTCGCACGGAGACCAGCATCTCTCCAACGATTCGACATATCAATGTGAAATTATAGTCATTTGTAAAACTGCATCTTGGCTCTTACGAGACATCACGGCTTATCGCTTTCCTTTGCTAATCATGGAGATATTGACGAATTAATGTCACATTTTTAAAAATAGCCATATTTCATTAATTGCATTATTTGACTTCAAAACGTGTATGACACCACTTGCTTTAATAGCTGCATCTATTCTTGCTAGCATGTTGTTGAGATGCCTTTGGCAAATATATCTGTTAAATATATTTCATTTTACGTATAATATTTGTCACTAACGATCCAAACTTGTCGCATGTGTCTTAAATGCACTCAGTAGCAACATAAGTTGATGCCATACGTGCTCCACAGCTTTTAAATTTGGGATTTGTGATAAGCAGTATTAATATAGTGTACCCTATGTTCTTTTCATTATATAGTTGTCGATCGAGATGTATGTTTAGGCCCAATGTCCCGTCGAAAGTAAATCTGTGTTTTGTGCCATTTGAAGCACTTCGATGTATACAGGTAGTTTATGCCAGCAATATGTTGATGTACTTCCAAATTCAATATCTAACCGGAAGCTTGATATGCATATCCAGAGCCTCATAAAGATATGCGTACCCATAAGGTTAAATGAGGCCCGCCATGCTTCAGTGTAAGGTCGAGGTGATATGGTTGCAATATGTTGCTAGCTCTTGTCCAATAGTATTTGACGCCATCGGTGCCCCAAATACTAGATTTTGTTTCATTGTAGAATACTGCCTGTCTTCATCGATCAACAATCCAATCCTTATATCCTTTTGCCTACGCCAAGCTATTTTAAATATACTTAATTGTTAAAAGTAGTTGCTTTTTCTGTAGCTTTGCATGGACATTCTTTTTTTTCAGGATGTTTACTGCAGTGGTAGAAGACATAGAGAGTCCCAGCTCCATTAGCCTGAGTAACACGCCTCTAGCTGTCTGTCTATCTCCTTTGAGCACCAATAATTCGATGTACTTTCTAGTTAATACAGGAGGAACCACAGGATGGACGCCTTTGCATGCTGTACCACTCTTTAAAAACTTCTTTACATAACGGTCTACTATTGATGAATGTATTCCAAAAGTCTCTATAATTTCTGTGCACGATCTACTTTCAAAAACAGCTAATCTAATGTTGACTTGCTTGCTGTAGGGTGTGGGCGTTAGCAGATGATACGTATAAGACGTGAATACATAAACAATAGAAAGATGAATTAAATTGAACGAACTTGAAGCTGTTTGAATAACGATCTCAAAGCATACTCCCAGGGTAGTTGGCATAAATCAAAATGAACAAGGTTAGCCCTAGGAATATAGAGAATTTTGCAACTCAAATGGTGCGATCCAGTTTTCAAATAAAGAAAGTTTCAAAAAAGCGGAACTTGAAATCGCGTACATCCATCATTTTGTTTCCATAATATTTGATAATCTAGTATATTAAAGAGCGGAGGCCAGTTTATGCACTGTGGGGAATACAGCGTGATACCTGGATTTCACATGAACTGAGAAGCGATTTATCTGAAAATTGCAAATCGTTGCTGTTGTGCTCCAAAGATAATCATTGTATAGCAATCAAGCATTATTAACAATTGATAGTGTGAGTATATGGAAATGTAGTTTTATTAATATGTATGTATATCTACCAAAATAGACTGGTGAATGAGGAGCAAGTGCTTATATTAAATTATATAAAGATCTGCATAATAGAATATAACATTTAGCCATCTGCATAAGGCTGTGTGCATTTAGCCATCCGCATAGTACATATATTAATATCTACACTGTGAAAAGTATATAAACTCTGGACATATATTATTAAATAAAATCATATATAATTTTGGGTCCTATTGAAATCTCCATTCTTATTTTTGTGAACAAAACAGTTGCAATAGTTTTTGTAACTACTGTAAATAACTCATCGTCTAGTATCGATTAATAATCAATAGTCATATACTGTAAATATTAATATTTAGCCGTGATTAGAAAAGTATAAATACCCTCATATTTTTAACTTGAATAAAGGACAATCTACTTTGAGTCTCACTTATTTTTACATTTGTTTATTGACTTAATACTTTTTATATTATAAAACCTCAAATATCACAGAGGTATTTTGACTTTATTGATATCTAGTTGATCGGCCCTTTTCAGCAATGACAGCTTGTATTCTTTCTGGCATACTGTCAATATACTTTAAGCACTGATCTTTTGTAAAGGAATTCCATTCCTTTTCCACTCTCTGCCATAGTTCGTGCATGCTTTTTACTGTATTCTAGTACATACTTAGCTTCAGCTTAAGATGATACAATATATGCTCGATTGGATTCAAATCAGGACTTTGGAATGGCCAGTCATCAATATAACACATACTGTTATCTTCCATATACTGTTTTGTAGACTTTGATCGGTGTTTTGGGTCGTTGTCATGTTGAAAAATGGATGATTTCCAATCTAGGCCATAGTACCCGAGCGTGTCTTTAAGGCTTGTATCAAGGATTTCTTGGTATACCTCTGAATTCATGGTGCCATGATATACCTGACATGCATACCCGGGTCCCTCACTGGTTATACAGCCCCACAACATGATACCACCACCACCATGCTTGATGTATCCACACAACTAATAAAGTGAACATTCATGGATAAACTTGGATACTACAGAATTATAGTCTAACCAGATCTCTATTAATAAACGTGAGAATTCTGCAATAGCCAATCTTGCCCTGTTGTCCTACCAGCGTTCTAAAAGACTATATCGGAACCTGATTACAACAACGGCAGTTCAATCCTATTCTATAATTATCGTTAGATCAATAGTTTAATTACTTCATTGTCCCTTGATTCGTCAAGTAGACAGCGGCTATTGATTATCCACTATCCTTCCTTATATTCCATATCATTCTTTTAACCGATCAATTGAAATAGCGGTAAAGACCCAGACATTCAAAAAGTATAAATACCCTCAATATTTTTATTAATAAAGTCATATATAATCTTTAGTTTCACAACTATCGTCTTTTTGTAGTTTTTGTCTTCTATTTCATATTTGGCAAAACACAAAGAAACCTTTAATTAATGAAAGAAATAGAAAGAAGAGGCTCCAATGGGCTCGTCAGCACATTGACTGGACAGTAAACGATTGGATGAACGTCATATGGTCTGACGAAACCAAAGTCAACCGTTTTGGGTCCGACGGGAAGTCTTATGCATGGAAAGTGCCAGGCCAACCGTTAAAAAAGCACCAGGTTTGTGAGACAGTGAAGCATGGAGGAGGCTCTATAATGGTATGGAGCTGCATTAGCTGGTACGGTCCAGGCTATATTGTGGATGTGGGCAAGAACATGACAAAGGACGTTTATTTGGAGGTTTTACAAGATGACTTGATGAAGTCTTTGGCCTGGTATATGGAAGAAAGTGGAAAATCTACGAGTAAATTTATCTTTATGCAGGACAACGACCCCAAACATACAGCTAAAGTCGTATCAAAATGGCTAAATGAGCAAGAGTTTTATGTAATGAAATGGCCACCACAATCACCGGACTTGAACCCAATTGAAAACATGTGGCAATTACTTAAAAGACGGCTGTTTAAAAATTATGACTGCCCTCCATGTGGTATACATGAGCTATGGGATCGTATAGGACACACTTGGTACCAAATCACGGCTGAAGAATGCCAAAGGTTTATTAAAAGTATGCCCGATCGATGTCGTGCAGTTATTGAGGCTGATGGCTTGTATATTGGATATTAAATAAACTTATTTTAATTCATTTCGCTTTTAAAATATGTGGCCCCAAAACCGTTCGAATGTGCCTTTGAGTTTTGATTCTCCGTAGTACGAGTTAGGGTGTGCATAGGGTGACATTTTATACTTCATCAGAAAGCCATGAGTTTGTACTCTTAGGAAATATGTATTAGATATGGTATCTTTTATGCGCAATAGGTCACAAAAGATTCAGAAAGGAAAAAATACGTTTTGTGCGAACGGTTTTGGTAGCCACTGTATGTACATAATCCTCTTTCTTCATTGTTCCATCATAAATACGACAAGCATACCCAGGACCATCGTATGTAATACATCCCCATATCATAACGTTGCCTCCATCTCCTTTTACTGTCGAGTCAAGATGGTGGAATCGAAGCTTGTCATCTGGTCTCTTCCAGTAGTACTTCACACCGTCTGATCCCCAAACGTTTACCTTAGTCTCGTCTGAGAATATCATACGACGCCAATCGTCTTTTGTCCAATCCTTGTGGGTGTTGGCCCATGCAAGTCGCTTTTTCATATGAATAGCCTTTAAAAACGGCTTGTGCTTCTTGATACGGGCCTGGAATCCCATCGATTTTAAAAGTTTTAAGCAAGCAGAGTAGCCAATTACGCATCCAATATCACATAAATATCGTTGTACATCCTTCCCGGTCTTTAATTTACCTGTTATGACTGACCGTCTGATGTAGGTCTTGGTAGTAGCTGTAATTTCGGACTTACGGCCTGAGTTAAGGGGCCTCATGTTTGGAAACCATCTTCGCTTATAGTCACTGATGGTGCTTTTCTTGACTCCAGGCACTCGTTCTATGATTGATGAGTAAGGATGACCAGATTTGAGTAAGGACTTGATGTTATTTTGTACATCCAAAGGCAAAGAGCGAACCATGTTTATATAAAACAGCAATAATAACGAAAGAAGAAGAAAGTATGCTAAATCAGCAAAAAAATATAGATATTTATAGTTTTTTTTTTATTATTAATATGAATGTAATGTATTATTAATCATCTAAAGCAAAAGTGACGGCTTCTGAGTCTGCAGCATTGAACAATCTGGGAAATTAAAATTCTATGGGGCACCCTGAAAAATGGTCCGGATGTTGCTCAAATGTTGGATCTCCTGTGGCTCTCTTTGAAATTTCGTATGACGTATCAAATTTTTACTACAAATAAAGTCATGTTTTCTCTTCAAAATAATGTTTGTTTCGTTTAATTTGATTGAGATTTGGTAAAGATACAGTAATATTTGTGAATATTATAAAAACATCCGGACCATTTTTCCACCTACTGTATGCGTCATCGTATAGATGTGCTTATAATTCGATACTGTCTCCGTGCTCGCTCACTTCCTGGCTCTTGTCTGCTGTCTCTGCTGTCCACAACTTTGCCAGTATCTCGAATCAAGATTCATCTCGAAAAAAATCCGCTCTTTCTGGCTCTGCCTTCTCCTCGTCCGTCCTCCGATACTCGGCTCAAGACCTTCTTCCGCCAGTATCGTGAGCGTCAAGTCATCACTCTTGTCACCTCCACTACCCAGGTTCTCTTACGCGCATGTCTCCCTGCTCTGGTGGTTGATCCCATTCTTTATGTTCCTGCAACCCGTGCAGAACGCTCTCTCTTGGTCCGTTGGCGTCTTGGCTGGCTTCCAGGTAAGCCCGAAGATTGTCCTTGTGGACGCGATCGTCGCTCTCGTCGCCACTGATTTATCCAAGAATAAAAAGGAACAAGAGAGGACGAGACTCGATAAAGAGATTGTTTTATTTAATAAGAAAATTGTACTCTATTTATACTTTTCATACACGGATGATATTTCATGTCATGGATTAATAATTAATGAGTATGATATAGCCGATGACAAATAGATAAGGGTTACGTGTTCTCCCATTGTTATATTTGTCATAGAATACTCGTATATGATTGACTGCGGCTGACTGTGATTTAGTTCCTGGATTTAATATACAGTAGTGGACAATGTTGTAGAACAGAGTCTGATCATAACGGACATTGAATAATCACAGCTAAAAGAAGTATATTAAAATTGATAAAAGATAATAATTTAAATCTTTATTAAGTAAAATATACTCTTCTTCTTTTTATATAAAACTATCACTATTAGATTCATTCTACAAAGTAAGCATGAACACTAAATAAGTCATGATCTTTACTATTCATCATTTCTGTAAATGAATAATAATGGATCAGGTACCTAGTCAACTTTGATCTGACTGGAGGCATTTCATATAAATATATCTTTCCTCTCAATGAAGACGGGACAATTCTCCCAGATCAGTTAAAGAACAATAAGATCTATAAAAACAACGAATTAAAAATTTTCATAATCGATTCAGTGATCATTATTCAATCAAACATGTCAATTATTGGATCTACGCTCATAACTACTCATTTACCCGCCAATTGATAGAAGAATATAAATAGTAGACTTTGTAATGTTTTCTTTTTAACAATCAAGATTGTCTTAAATAAAGTTCAGTCTCAAAAAGTATTCTTTTGGTTTATCTTTGTTATTTCTTTTACTTTACCAGAACATAACAGACAAAACTGGTGCACAAAACTTTTTTTCAGCTTTTAACTACCATTACTTGCTCATGGTGATTGCAATAGCTATGAAACTATATTAGAAGGAAGATATACTAGCCATTGTAATTTACGTGTATTCCTAGCATGACATTGTTAAAACTGAGCGAAGAGCATGCTTTTTATTTATAAAAATCTATATTTTCTAAAAACCGCAATATTGGCTAAAATCTAAGACTTTGTATAATCATCTCACCTCTTGATATCATCGAATATTCTTCTTGGCATATGCTAGTAGTATGCGTGTATATCATTTTCAATAAAAGAGCCCAGCTCTTTAACTATTCTTTTCCAAAGATCATCTATCCTTTTTGGTCTAGTATCGTATCGTCATAGCTTTGCCTTCAATTGCCACCGAGTATGCTTAAGAAAAATTAGGCCGGGATTAGTTGCGACTAATGCCTTAGCACAGAAGCCCTGTTATCAAATATTGAGTTTGAGGCATGCCTTGGCTTGTGCTTTGTGTCATTGTCATGCTGAAACGAGAGATTACGATATTTTAGACCATTATACCCTAGGCTTTTGTGGTATGTAGTAAGCAAAATACATGTGTATACCAATGACTTTATTATAGCATCGTATACTTGACACAAATATCCTGGTCCTCAATATCTAATACAGCCTTAAAATGTAACAGAGCAGCCAGCATGCTTCATTGTTTGATCACCATAAAAAGATCGCTAAGGTTGCTCGACTTGCTTTCAATATTAGTGTATACTATCTGCACTCATAACGTTCATGTTTTTTTCATTGCTAAATATGATGGACTTCCAGCCCTCTATAGTATGCGATGGTTTGTCGTGATATCACTTTCATCGCTTTTTCTGGCTTATACAGCTAATGAAAATCTTCGATTCCTTAGTTCCAGACTCAAAATCTAGCTTCCTACAGTGCCTTCTGACTGACAGCTTGCTAATACTGTATCCTAACGACCTCAAAAAGAGCTGAGCGTCAGAAGCTGTGCGTAAAGGTCCTTGTCGAAGCTTTAGGCGGATGATTGCATTAGTTATTTTGCTGACTACGACTGGTCGACTACCACGGTCACAAGCCTTGATGTTCTTTTCTTCCTTTCTTATCATGTTGATTGTCTATTTGGAAATTCTTGTTACCCTAAAAAGATCCGCTGCCATACGAACTAAGTGTATTCGAAATCTCAGAGCTTTGCGTTTACAGTTGCTTATTTTCTTAAGCATATAAGGCAAGTACTTTGTTATAGTGAATAGGGTAAAAACAAAAGGGGGAATTCAATGGGAAATACAAAATAAGCATGGGTTTATGTATTTCTCAAGAGCTACTAAAGCTCACTAATATACTGTGAAATCTGATAGCAAACGGGAGAGATATGAGGAAAATTGAAGGAAGGCTAGACAAGTACTATATTTTTGGCGAAAATTGAAATATTCAAAAAATCACTAAAAATGACGTTATGCCTGAGGGATGTCCGACACAGTTCCCGTTTACATATCATAATGTATATTTTAGACTGCTTTTCAGATGGTATATGCCACAAAAGTCGCAGACATATGGCGGAGATGCAATACTTATTTTCATTTTTGTGCACCAGTTTTGTCCGCTACTGTAGTTTAACCGTGCAATTACGCAGCATCTTATCCTTAATGAAGATTATCCGAATTAACCTGTAGCCTATCTATTGCATATATTTTACATGTAGCTTATTAATACTGTTTTTATATCGAGTCATGAATAATAGATACATCAGCCACTTTTTAGAATGCGACCTTATACCATCGTTCCTCTGGTCAGACCTTCCTCGCTGTCCTCCGGGGTCCTACCCCATTGACTATGCTCTTTCTGCGCTGCCCCTTGGTCGCTCAGCTTGCTGTCCTCCTTGGTGGTCTTCTCTGTTACCGATGCTCTGGCATATTCAACGTCTCTGTCGCCCTGATAGGTATTATCCTATTGACTCTTCTCCTGGTGCCTCATGGTATTCTCGCTCTTCTGCTCGCTCTGACTGAAACCCTTCTTTGTCTGTCTCCTACTGATCCCCCACGGAAGTAAAGCCATCAAAGTTCCTTGCCGTTGGGTTGTGACAGTAGGTCAGCTAAGTTGTGGAAGTAAGCAGCATATCTCATCTTTTATCTTTGTGATATTTGAGGTTTTATAATATAAAAAGTACTAAGTCAATCAACAAATGTAAAAATAAGTGAGACTCAAAGTAGATTGTTCTTTATTCAAGTTAAAAATATGAGGGTATTTATACTTTTCTAATCACGGCTAAATATTAATATTTACAGTATATGACTATTGATTATTAATCGATATTAGACAATGAGTTATTTACATGATTGGCATAGTTTAACATCTTCTTATCAAGAAGTAATTATTAATCCTGATCCAGGAACTTATTAGAATATTCTGGAGTGAATCGGGATTTTATTTGAAGTGGCGTAATACAATGTCCGATATTCCTAATTCGGAGGACCATTGTTCGTAGTAACTTATATTATTACTTTATTACATGTGTAAATACCACAATCTTTGTCTTTTTTTTGGAGTTTTTTCTGTTTCTCAGGCTCCTTTTTTTGTATTTATTCTTTTTCTTGTACTTGAAGATGCAACAATGACTTCTTAATCGCCTGCAATATATCTTCTTTTAAATAAAACAAATCTTTAGCCTGAGCTAAGCGACCTGCAAGTCTCTCGAGTCTGACGTTACCAAAGCCATCTTAAAAGTAAAGCAACTCAAACGACGACATCAGTCATCTTCTTCGTTCTCTCATCCTGATGGTCCGTCCAAGGCAGTTGAGGTTGTTGTGCTCCAAAGATAATCATTGCATAGCAATCAAGCATTACTAACGATTAATAGTGTGAGGATATGGAAATGTAGACTTATTAACATGTATGTATATCCACCAAAATAGACTGATAATTGAGAAGCAAGTGCTTATATTAAATTATGTAACGATCTACATAATAGCATGTAACATTTAACCATCTGCATAATACTGAGAGCATTTCAACATCCGCATAGTACGTATATTAATATCTGCGCTGTGAAAAGTATATAAACTCTAGGCATATATTGTTATGTTCTGGCAAGGTAATTATCAAAATAGCAATAAAACCAAAAGAATACTTTTTGAGACTGAACTTTATTTAAGACAATCTTGATTGTTAAAAAGAAAACATTACAAAGTCTACTATTTATATTCTTCTATCAATTGGCGGGTAAATGAGTAGTTATGAGCGTAGATCCAATAATTGACATGTTTGATTGAATAATGATCACTGAATCGATTATGAAAATTTTTAATTCGTTGTTTTTATAGATCTTATTGTTCTTTAACTGATCTGGGAGAATTGTCCCGTCTTCATTGAGAGGAAAGATATATTTATATGAAATGCCTCCAGTCAGATCAAAGTTGACTAGGTACCTGATCCATTATTATTCATTTACAGAAATGATGAATAGTAAAGATCATGACTTATTTAGTGTTCATGCTTACTTTGTAGAATGAATCTAATAGTGATAGTTTTATATAAAAAGAAGAAGAGTATATTTTACTTAATAAAGATTTAAATTATTATCTTTTATCAATTTTAATATACTTCTTTTAGCTGTGATTATTCAATGTCCGTTGTGATCAGACGTTGTTCTACAACAAGTACTTCAATGTGGTTTATATTTGGCTCATAGGGGATGATTGATTTCAAGTACAGTCACCGTTTTCCTCTCAATATGCCTCCCTTCTCAACATCACCTTGCACAACATCTTCAGAGACGCTTTCAGCTTTATCTTCGCAAGGAAACATATCTCCGTATCCGCGCTAAATAGAAAAAGGTTCATTTTTACATCTTTTCATTGCCGCCGATCTTCTTGATCTTCTTGATGTACTTTATAGTGGAAGCATAGCATTCAGATCTATAATTTACTGTATATCTAGATAGAAACTGAAGCATATTATTCAGGGCAGTTACCAATTATCAGGTTATATTCTTATTCAAACTCATTTGTAAAGATTTAGTCCAGAGTGTTGTAGAACAGTAACTGATTGTAGTTGACATTAATTAATATAAGTCTTCATACAAGATCATAATTAAAATAAAATAAATTCAAGTTTATTTAAATAAGATCATACAATCAATTCCAATTAAACATGTTCTTTTAGAATATGTATTGTATTCATGAGAGTTCTTTGATAAGAAGAAGTATCAACTAAAATAACCAAATCCAATCCAATGTCAGGAATATTGCTAATCTTTCACATAATTGAAATAACGCGTAAAATAACGTTATTCAAATCAGTGAGGAATTTCCAGAATAAAAGATAATCTATGACGGACATACAAAAGAACAAATGAAAAGTTTTCATAATCATAATTAGAGATGACACTTGCTAAAGTACCTGAAGACTAGAAGAATGCTTACAATAAAAGATATCAAGCCACTCACTCAATAAGATATAAATACCTGCCTTCTATTAGAATAATTTTTACTTTAAACTTAAACTGAAATAAAGATCAGACTCGAAAAGTACACAAACTGTTTCTTTATTTTTGTTTCTACTTTTTCTTAAGTTACCATTATACAACAACCATTTTCGTGCATTATAAAAGCACCAACTCAGTACTACAGAAGAAGATGGTTTTTGAGTTGCAATAGGTAAATTGTTGGCACAAATAATTTTTATAATTGATAAAAAAAAAAGCTTTGAATTTGTTACAACATAGTATATAAAAAGTAGATCGATACTTGTTCAGCTTTGTTTAAAACATAAAAACAAAAAAAAAAAAAAAGATATGTAGTAAGATGCGGTTACATGGTTAAAAAGCAGTTTATGATTTGATGTTTATTTTGTTTTTAGTTATTTTCATTTCTTGAGATGAAAAAGTTAACAGAAACAAGTTCAAGTTTGTTGTTTTGAACAAAAGCCTTGTAATCGAATTTGCTAGGTTCTTCAGATAATGCTTGGAAGTTTGAGTATTTTGCAGGCTGCTTGTAAAGTAAGAAGATATACCGGTGGTCGTGCGTATTTGGTGGAGGGGCAGGGCCAATGTAAGAGGCCATTTGGCTAGCAGCAGCAAAATCAGTAGAACCTATGGTGATACAAGGTTAATCATCACACCACAGCTTTTATTCATCTTTTTGTGTACATACTAGGAATGTTGACAACAACCCAATGGCGGTAGGGTGATAACTTTGGATTTTCTTTTGATGGCGCATCAGGATCAACCTATTGATGTAGATGAGTAAAAACTTATGCTTTACTGCAAAAAAAGCAACTAAGATTCATGTTACCATTAAAAGAGTGTACTGAGAATCTTTATCAGGAGCAATAAAATTAACCTTGGGTGCTTCGGCGGAATCAGAAGGCTTTATAAAATTTCCAAGAGCAACGTCTTCTCCACTAGAGTACTTGATATCTAATAAAGTTAAAGGAGAAAACCCCTCTGGAACAACTAAAATTTGAACCAAAATTAAAAGAGAGAACTCGGTGCAAATAAATATTTACTGTTTGGCATGATCTCTGCCTTCTTTAAGGCATTCGAAATATTCATATCAGATGTAATAAGGACCATATTTTTTTTAGCTATTAAAAAGAGAAGAGAAGAGAATAAATAAAACTAAAAAAAAAAAGAAAGGATACGTGTCTATGACATTATTTGTACTACAATTTGAGTTTTCCTGTTATTGTGACGTCTTTTTGCTAATTCATACAATGCACATAACAAATCATGCATCCTTCCATATACTTTTTTGTGTATGAGGATTTTACTTGAATGCCACCTTTTTAGCTGGTCGTCATAAGAACCATTTGTTAATAACAGGGCTTAAATTCACGAACAAACAAAGACAAAGCGATCATGGAGCTTGGAATTAGTGCCGCCAGACGAGAGACTAATCCAGCAGAAAGAACTTGACCAATTCACTAGGGTAATTTGCCTCTCATCCTTCTATATACCATCTTACGCCTATCTGAAAAAATAGAATTTTAAATGCAAATGCCGTTGTAAACCAAAATAGAGAACATTTATGGTAATTTGATCGAATGCCCTCTTTATTTTCTTTTTTAGTAGAATGTTACATATGAATTACATAACATAATGTGTTAATGTATGAAAGTTTAAGCTTTAATGGTAATATTGCCACAGTGCTTATATTAGTGTACAATAAGTATATTTAACTTGTTTGAATGTTGGGCAAAAGCTGTCGGGATATTTACCTCAAGAAATATAAGCTACGAATAAAGAGAAGACAAGAAAGGATTACGAGTGTTTACGAAGAAATTCTAGCTAAATAACGAGTCGTGTACAAGGTGCCAGGCTTTAAGGAACGTATGACTATTTAGCACAAGTGAATTTTCTCTTGAAATAGATCGTGTTGTGCTCCAAAGATAATCATTGCATAGCAATCAAGCATTACTAACGATTAATAGTGTGAGGATATGGAAATGTAGACTTATTAACATGTATGTATATCCACCAAAATAGACTGATAATTGAGAAGCAAGTGCTTATATTAAATTATGTAACGATCTACATAATAGCATGTAATATTTAACCATCTGCATAATACTGAGAGCATTTCAACATCCGCATAGTACGTATATTAATATCTGCACTGTGAAAAGTATATAAACTCTAGGCATATATTATTAAATAAGGCCATATATAATTTTGGGTCCTATTGAAATCTCCATTTCTATTTTTGTGAACAAAACAGGCCGAATTGCTCCTATCTTCTTCATGTAATAAAGATATGAAGTAAAAATATACAGATTGGTGCAACTTGACGGTATTATTTATAAGCAATGATGAACATTAGACCTTTTTCCTTATTACTGTCTCAGTTTTATTTTATTTATGTTCTGTTTTCCATGCTTTTCTTATTTTTAATTCCTGCTTTTACTTAAAGTTCGATAAATCATGGACCATCGCCAAAATTCGTAACCATTTGTGTCTTTCCCTTTCATGTTGATAGGATGGTAATGAGTATAAGCTTTCTGTGATGGTAATTCAGCAATCACTATCGATCATGATCCAGGTTGTTGAATACCATATGAAGCTGTTTATTTAAGCTAAAAATCGAAAAAGAATCAGGTAATCAAAGTATATATTGAAGGCAGTAAGCATACAACAATTTAATCCAATTTTGTAATAAACAGTAGAAACGGCGTATATCAGCAAATTATTGTACAACTTCAATAAAACATTAATCAAAAAGGCAAAAGCAAATATCAATAAGTTACTAGAGTATGTGTTGCTGTCGTATCCTGACATAATTTAAACATGATTCATATTCAATTTATAAGATATCAGAGCAATAGATTTTTTACGAAGATTTATTACACTATTTTTTTCTATCCTTTGTTCATAACTAATTCTGCTACTTTAACTTAGTACAGGTTGTTTTAACATACCTCCTGATGTCATGACACATAAATGAACAGTAAATGGCACTCAGAAATAATTATGAACAGTCCATTTGCGTAATCAGGAACAGAGCTTCATGTTAAAATTTATTCATACTAGATCTACAGTTATAGTTAACAAAAGTACCTTGAAAAGGATATAATTACCGGATACGATGATATTAAATATAAATATGCTTTTTTTTTCAGTCTCATTGAACTTTGTGGTCTTTTATTTTTACTAGATAACATAATTGTCGTATTTACTTTATTAAGTATTTATCGCTTATATGATATTACTCAAATCTTGTATAAAAAACAATAAGTACTGAATACATAATATTATTACATAATCTTTAAAACTTTTTTTCCAATATTAACCATGTAGAATTTTTTATATTGTTCATCAAGCTCAATACTATAATTGATCTTGAATTCACTTTGGTTCCTGAAGAATTGCATTTCCTATATAAATACGCAGTTTGATTAAATGGATTCTCTCTCTCGTCTTGAAGTCTAATAAGAGATTACACAGAGACTCATTCACTAAGTCTGTAAGTGCTAGTTTCTTTTATTTTTCAACTTTATTAACTACAAATATCTCATGCATCACCTTGGTTGATTCAAGGATTTAAATAAAAAAAACTTTTGGTATTGAGTATTTGATAGCATGTACCTTTTTGTTTATCTCCAGTTTTCTGAATTTGTACACCTATAAGCCAGATATCAATGACTTGGAGCAGATCTGGTGTCATAGAGCCAGCAAGGCAACAATTTACATCCTGTTTAGTATCTTTTATACTTGTGATCACATCTATTTCTTGTTTCTTAAAACACGTAGACGAAATGCAAAAAAATATACAGGATTAATTTTTGTTAGACTAGAAGCAAGCTTATAGCATCTATGCAACCACACACAACCAATGGAATTAGACTATAACTTATAGTAGCAAATATCTTTTATAGGATATACGTCTCGAAATAATCCCGTGTTATAGCATTACACCTGACGTTCATCTTTAAGGTCACTTAAGCATTACTACAAATCATAAGGAAGTTATTAAAATACATAACTCTCTACAACCTCATCCTTGAGTTGTTTGAGTATACTTTTGGAAACGAGTCATTCTCGAACTACCGTTTGTAAGCTTCATACTTTAAAGCAAAAACTCAAAAAAAAAACGATCATTTTTATATGCTAAAGAATGCTTGTATTACAAATACCAAAAACCGAAAAGCATACATATAAGTAAAAATCTGATATGTATACTGAAGATCATCACGTAAAAGAGAAATAAAAGTTGATGATGAACTGTATAATTAAAATCGTATACAAGTATTTGCTACATGTGATATAGTAGTTGATGACATGTATGTAAAGCATGAAGTAGATGTACTCAAGTAAAATCTTTATTTTAGGCGAAAGTGAAGTACATTTAGACTGGCTACTACAGCTCCAAATATATATCATTTCATGTGGTGAACGGCCATTGTTTATATAAAACACCAACGAGCCAGGTATGCTGTCAATGATTACCTTAGCATGAATATAGTTAAAAGTGGATGACTATAGATAAATTGAGGTTAGAAGAGCATGTGCTTTATAAAAGGGGATTATTTGAGCATTCCAAGATATTGAGAATGAAGATGATGTCAAAAGAAAAAGACTGGTACATCTAATGGCTAAGTGTGAATACACAGATTAGCGCAGTTCAAAAAGTCCCGCTAAAAATGCCATCGAATTGGATTATTAAAGCAACTGTACCATTTGTTAAGGCATCTCAGGTGTTATCTCTAGCGCAATAACTTCATGAGGTATCACTGACATCTATTCGCGCTAGAATATATGAATCTCATATAAAAAAGAGAAAAGAGATGGTGATAATGAAGTCAAACCGAGTAATTAATCATGGGTGTTTGAAGTTTATAGTAAATTAGATTAAATCGAATTTCATGACTATTGTATACACGTACCTTGTAGTGAAAACTTGGTTTTCTCTAGAAAAGTGTCACTTTAATTAATACAGTGCTATAGAGAGCAGTATACGATGGCAAGTATGCATGGTTTCAATCTTCAATAAAATAAAAGGGGTCAACCTTAAATATTGGTGTATGCAGAGCTCTAAATTGGCGCTTCTTCAAAAAAAAAAAAAAGGTCTTACAGACAAAAAGAAACAGGATTGATAATTTAATGTACAGCGTAAACCTAATGTTTACATACACAAGTTGATAAAGCTTCAATGGAAACACCGACGATACACCAAAAAATCCCAGATAATTTTTATGTAAACATTAGATGTCTGGTATTTTTACCACCAAAAGCCATTTTACTAAACACGAAAGAATATAATCAACATAAACGCTTGCTACTCAGCAAAAAAAGAGCATTTATTCTGGAGGGGCTATTATAATCATCTTGCCAATAAAGACAGGGTGAAAATGATTTCAGAAAGACCTAATACTGGGTAAAGCATTTACTATTTTTGTATAAAAAAAAGACAGTTGCTTTAGAGACATGAGGACCATAAGAATTTCAATGGAACGGGAGCATGTCTGGTGTTCAGTCGTTGGTGTAACCTCGGTCATTCGCTAACCAAAAGAGATTAGTTCCGAGGCTCAGAAAAAAAAAAAGCAGTGTAACAACGCGTCGCGCCTACATGCTGAATGTCCATCTTACAGCAAGTTTTCAGCAAGAATGAATATTATTCTTGATGGGAAGAAAGGATGTTTAACTATAATTCATTTATTTACAGAGGAAACAAAATAGAAGAACAATCGAGTAACTAGCGCTGCCAAATTCATATATGGCATCCTTATAAACATCAGAGGTATCTTGATTCAAGCAACTCCATAAAACAAAGACTGAGTTCCCTGCAATAAACATCGAAACATATCGTTTGGTTAATATTACTATTATCCTGTATTTTTGCCGGAAACAGCAATTGGAGAATACTTTGCAATACTAATAGCAATTGAAACGAAGGCAAGACCATCGTTATACACCGACAAAAGAACTAATGAGATCCGAGCCCTGTTATAGACGGATCTTTTTTCGTCTTCATTTTTAATAAATATAGTAATGACCTTCGATTTTTATAGCACTATCGTAACAAATAACTGAATGTTTAACTGCTGGTAAACCTTGAGCTGTCGTTGGGCTTTGTCCCCAATTGCATAACCATGTTCTTCTAAAATATTCTCCTTATTTAGATACACGTCACTGAACGGTTATTGAATAAACCTCTTGCACATCAAATAAATCTGTCTGAAAGACACAAAACAAACACAAACATCCCAAATCAAGAGTTTTTGACGCTCATTTTTTTTTCCCAAAAAAAAAAAAAGGCAAGTTTTCTTTAATAATATCCCGGGCTAAAAACTTTTGTTGAATTGAGAAACAAGCCCAAATTAAATGAAAATGTTTCCCACTCTCCCCCAAGTTTCCTTTTCTACTACAAATTCAGAAACGGAAAAA
>NW_027137838.1:1122711-1146256 GCF_000149305.1 Rhizopus delemar RA 99-880
CAATATGAATAGATCAAATAAAGATATTTAGAAGCTGTTTGAGTGGTCTATAAAGAAGTATATAAAGCAATATGAGTGGTTTATAAAAGACCAAAAAGACAAATAAAGCATTGATTTGAAAAGTATCATTGGCTGCCGAGCACCATTAGATATCAAATGGATAATAAACAGGAGCCATAACATAACTGATGGAAGTTGCGTCTTGCGAGATCAGTTAACGAATAAATGTACCAGCAGTCTCCTGTCTCTGCCACAAATCTTGCAACATCTCTTAACCAAAAGATTAACGACGGTTTAAACGATTTGTGGCAGAGACAGGAGGCAGTGCGATCAACAATCAGTTACCCGATGTCACACGATTCTAAGCTCTTTCGCAAGATTGATAATATATCTGTTAACAAATTTGCACGATTATTTGTAGTGTCGGCACTGCAAATAACTGGAGAAAGTAAGCGTTCAGTTTTAGAATAGTTGAAGGCAAACACGCCAAAGATCATGCAAACACACGATATTTTATGGATGTTTTAAACGTTTTTCGCGGCAGTGCAGTTAACGTTCAGTATTCATTAAAAGAGCAAGTGGAAGTCATTTAGCATTCTTTTACCAGAGCAGTCGACACGTTTTACTCAATACTTGCCAACGTTTGGGCAACGAATCATAAGTTTTAAAGCATTTCTTTACTTGTCCTTTTGTTCTTTTATCGACCGCTCATATTGCCTTATATACTTCTTTATCGACCGCTCATATTGCCTTATATGCTTCTTTATTAACCACTCATATGGCTTTATATACTTCTTTAACAACCACTCATATTGCTTATATACTTCTTTATTAACCATTCACATTGCAATAAATATTGCTTCATATATACAAAAAAATAGGGATTTGTTTTATAAAAATAGCTTTTTTTTTATTTAAATAAAATAATAATAATATACAGTATTTCTTTGCTCGTAACGTTTTAAAAGTTTGCTTGACTTACCTAATGTCATCACGATAGCATCATCTAATCTAAAAATACATCGATTAATCTCGTGGGACTCAAAAAGTTCTCACAAGAAAAAAAAAAGAAAAAAAAAAAAGAAAAAAAAAAAAGAAAAAAAAAAGCCAAGCTCAAGGATGCAAAGACACAAGGATTCAAGGTTTTAAGGACTTGGGCACTCAAAGCAAAAGAAGAAAAGACATCAGTACTTAAGAACCAAAGCAATGACGAGAAAGAAACAGTAAAAGGCCAAAGCAAAGTAGCACGTATCTATAATAATTATTAGCTATCGAGTATACGTAGTAGAAGTAATAGTACCTTTCTTTAGATAGGCCAGAAGAAGACTAGCTAAGCATATACCAACAAGTAAAGAAAAGGGAAGCAGCACGCATCTGTAATAATAATTAGCTATTGTATACATGTAGTAAAAGTAATAGCACCTTAATTTAGGTGAACCAGGTAAAAAAAGACACTAGCCAAGCTTATACCAACAAGTAAAAGAAGAAGCAATGATAATCCTGGGAAAGAGATTTTATAAAGACCATTTAAAACATCAAGAAAGCAACCATTACGATTTTACTAAAGTAAAAGTACCATTAGAACAGAAATAGAATATATATAATATTAAGAACTTACCTTTTAGAAAGAATGTTTTTTTTTAAAAAAAAAAAAAGAAAAAAAAAAGTACTTTTTTTTATAGCATCATTTTACCAGTGTTACAATTACCTACTATCGATTAAAAACAAGTTTTCTTTAATATGGTTTAACTATTGAAACACTCAGAGAGGTTATTCATAAACAGTTTAAATTCTTTTTTTTATTATTATTCAAATGTAATATCTTTTACTATAAAGGCTTTTTCTTTTTCTTTTTTTTTTTTCTTTGCTTTTTTTGTAAAACAAATAAAAGCATCACCTTACTTTGTATTCATTTTTAGTTCATTTTGTACTCTTGTCTTTTTCTTTTTCCCTATATTATCTGTTTTAAAAAAATGTCTCGTCGTGTCGCTACCCCTATCAACGTTCCCAGTAATGCCCCTAAAAGGGCAAGAATATCTTCAAGCATTACTGGATCATCATCCACTGTTGCGCCGTCCCCTTCTCCTGCTCCCACTGCTGTTGCGTCTTTTGACAGCTTTGAGCCTTCTCGCCTTCAAGGCCCAGTTGGCTCTCCTGCTGTCAGCTTGGCAAGTGGCCCAACCCTTGAGGCCATTTTTGCTCAGATGCAGCAGCAAGAGCAAATTCAACGCCGACAGGAGGAGAATCAACGTCGGCAAGAGCTGAAGATTGAGCAGCTAACTCAATTGTTGCAACAACAGCAACAAGAGCAGCAGCAGCCTCCACAGCAGCAACCTTCTGAGGTCAAAGAGAATAAGGCCTTGACAAGTGTAATTTAAATTTAAAAAACAAATTAGCATGTGCAAAATAATAACAAAAATTTTTTTTGTACCTTTTTGAACCATAGGCTTTTATATTGAAGTACTATAGAGAGCATTTGGTTCCTCGTGGTGTCACCTTTGACCTGAAGGAGGTCTTGCGCTACAAGCAAAACGCAAAGGTCAGGGATTTGCTTGTAGCAGCTGCCAAGAAGGAGCCATTTTCTGCTGGCATTACTGTTTCTGACATGCGCAGCATGGTCAGAAACAAATTCAACTATATGGTGAGAGAAAGTAAGGGGCTAACGGCTACGTCAGAAGATTCAACGCGTCGTAGTCATGTGCATGCAGTAAGTAATTAGTATTTAAAGATTGAAATATATAGTGTTTCAAGTACTTACATTACTTTTTTACATTAGAAGCTCGCCATGAGGCGAAATGCTTACAATGCGGCCCCTGAGGAATTTGAAGCTCGTTTTCCTTTTGGAAAACAAATTCTGATGACCGATTGGACGTCAGAGGAAGAAGATGGTCCTGAGGATGAACATGGTCCTGTGTTTGTAGTAAAAAGACCACTATTTCGAAGCAAAGCAGTAAGTAATATTTTTGTAATAGTGTTTATTTTCTAATATACCTTTACTTAATCTACAGGTGGACGAATTCCATGCTGTTCTTCAAAAAGCATGGAGGAATTCCTTGTCGAAAAAAGGCACCATCAATAGAACAAGAAGGGTGGTGGAATACTTCGACAAGGAGTTCCCTACAAACCTTGACCATGAGGATTATCCCTCTTGGGCATTTTCTTCCCCTGGCCTTGGCTTTTCGGCTGAGGTCTCTGGCTCTTCCTCTTCTGCTGCTGCTAATCCCATGCAGTAAGCGTTTACTTTCTCTTTTCCTTTTTTTTTTTTTTTTTTGCTGCCTCTTTTGTTGTCTCTGCAAGTTGAATAAAATCTTTTTTTAAAAAAAAAACAAATAACAATAATAGTCTAATAAATGATTCTTTAGTAAAATATATAATAAAATAAATAATAATAATAGTAATAAAAGAAGGTTTGAATAATTTAGCATAGTTGTTACATATAAATTCGTCTTGGCAGAGCGAGAGTAAGAAGGTGATTATCGATATATGGGCATACAGCAACAGGATTGAAGATTCTATAAATTGGAAGTATGCTGTTGCTTGAAACTGGATCAAATTGGTTCTTCCACACTTGGATGCCAGTACCATCGAAGGTGGGAAAATGTTGAGTCGCATGGCTGTACCAATTGACGAATGCAAAATAATGAGTTGAGTTGTTAAATGAATGACTGAAAAAGTATGATATTTGACCAATACGTAATTGATTGTTCATAAAGGCTTGAATGCATGATGATGATGAATGATTGTCTGACTGTTGGTAGTGTTGTCCAAGCAAGTTAATTTTTTTGAATGATTTTATAGTTGTACTGATTGTATTCATAATAGGTATTTCATAGGTATCCATATAAAAAGTTTGTAAGGCTTCATAGTGTTCAGGGCATAAAAGTTCTTGTTTGTTGTTAATTTTTGAAGGAAGGGCTTGTGGTGGCAGAGGCTCACTACCAGTAATCGTCAGGTTAAATAGACTTGGCCCGTCTATGAATTGAGAGTAATCAAATGGCGTTAAACCACTCTCGTCATTCGTAACCTCGCCTATTTCCTTTATGAAGTTGATCAGTAGGAGCATGCCTTGATCGTTGTTGTTAATGAATGTAGGTAATGAATGTATTATATCTTGCGTATGAATGGTTTGAGTAAGCATAGTGACATAGGTGGTTTCGAAGCCTGTCTTGTAATTGATATTTATCTTTTTGACATCACCATTCAATCGTTCAAAACCATAAAGCCAAAAGGCATAGGAGGGACCAAAGTCCAAAAAGCATTCTTTCAAATGCATGTGCATATGTATATTAGGTGTTATACATGCTTTTCCATAGAGTTGAACACAGGTCTTGCCGAATTCTTTAAATAAGGAGTGTGCTGTCTGAATTTCATCTGCTGTGATTAAAGGACCAGTCACCAACCTTACTGCTTCTACATATCTGATCCAATTGATGAAATGTTCACCGATTAATCTTTGTTTTAAGAGAAAAGGCGAAAGCATAACACACCACGTTCTCCACTCATCAGCCTTCATATTGCTAAACGTACTTTCAATCTTGCCTTTTTCGTTTTTTTTTTTTTATAACAAAAAATTAGTGTTCAGATTTATTATAGAATAAGTTCTTTTACGCTCGTTACATACTTTTTGGGATTTTAGAGTACTGTGAAGGAATGATAATAGAAGCTGATTTATCAGCCATGGCTTTGAAATCAGATGTGGTAAGCAGCCTGTGATCTACCCAAACTTCAACCATTCGTTTTGGCGTACCTAGAAATAAATTGTGCATGGGATCAACGGTTGTCAATCTCACGACATCAAAATACTCTAGTCGGTGAAGTTCACTCCATTTACTTCCTGTGTCCGTCTGCAGGGTTCGCTGTTGCGTAATGTGAGTAGCATTTAGCCAAGCATATGCTTCTTGGCGCTGCTGGGTATTGTTTCGCAGAATCCAGTGCTCATCGTCAAAGTCAGAAAAATCTGGCTTCGTTGAATTTGCACCAGTACTGATTCGCGAAAACACAGTCGAACATTTGTTGCAGGCTTTGTGCGCGGATTGACCCATGAACCCAGCTACTTTGCGAGCTGCTGGTATATCACAGTTAACGGACATCAAAGCAACACGTACCATTTCACCGTTTCTGTTCTGGTACGTTGGCATCATCATACCTCCGTACAAGGTATTCAGCGCTGCAATCATTGGTCGCATGAAGTTCTGGAGCTGGTCATCCGTGGGCTCGCCAGGCCCAGGAATCATACCAACCAGGATGAAGGTTTCCAACATCATCCTGGAACTCCTTGGAAGGTTGTTAATCGTGAGATATACACCACCACAAGAGTAGTGCATACCATCACTAGGTTGAAACCAATCAACGTTCAATGACACCATTAATGATCGTCTTTTACTCACAAATGGCTCCCCAGCTGAGTCGACCATCTCATTCCAGACTCGACCATCATAGATGTCATACAACACACCTTCCTCCACATATCGACCTCTCCACTGTTCAATCTCTGTTTCAAAGTTCGGACGGACAAAGAACTTCTTCAACGTTTCCACAATTGAGTTGTACGGGAACTCAAGGACGGGCTTCAGGCTGCTGCCAACAAAAAGTGAATTACCACATGGGCGCTCTTGTCTGTGTGGGTTGTTTGCAAACCTAACAAAAGGGCATTGTCGAGTATGCAAACTCCCTGTGTCGTACACACTTCTGCAAAGAGAACAGACAAGGAAACGGGAGACACCACTACTGGCAGAGGAATAATTGACCATGGTACGAGCAGTGGAGATCTTTGTAGGAATCTCCATGCCATGGCCAAGAGCACGAACGAAAAAGGAAAGAAAGGCCAACAAGTCTTCACCGGCTTCAACTGAAAGGTGCTTTGCTTGGAAAAGCACAAGGTAAAGGACCAGGAGATACGCCAGTTGTTGGTCGTTGGTCATTTCTTCGTCCATGTCAACATCCATGTCAGCATCAATGTCGAATTCTAAATTTGTTTAATAAAAAAAAAGGGGTGGATTTATAAATATACCTTCAAACGTGCTTCTTTCGGTAGACGTGGTGGGTTGCTCGAAGGTGTTTTCAAATCTTCTTTGTCTCAAAACTATTTTAATTGCACTTTAGTCTTGCTGCATTTCTTTAAGAAAATTGTACCTTCTCCAACTTTGTCTATGCGCTTATGAGTGTTAGCGGTTTTCTTTGCAATCCACTTGAATCCTTCAGGACAGTTGCTACATTTGGTGCATTGGCATTTAACTTTGTTGTTGGTGGCGTTCATTTCAAAAAAAATAATATTCAGGATTTAGTAGAGGAATAAGATAGAAAAAAATGCGTGATCAAAAAAACTAAAGCAAATATACTAAATTTGGAAGTTGGTTCCTAAACAGTAACAATTTTACGTGTTCAAAAGAACTGGTTTTTTTTTCCCTTGTTTTGTTTCAGAGAGCTTATTTAACATTGCGGATACAAAAGATAAAAAAGAAAGCTCAACAACGGTTCAAATGTAAGTTTATAAAAAAAAAATAATAACAACCAAGTCTAATGTTGGTTTCTTTTTTTTTTTTTTTTCTTTTTTTTACATTAGGAATTCCTAATGGTACACATTCGGATGACGAACATGAGACTCATGGGCAAAGTTGTTCTTTCCAACTTAAAGAAACTGTAAGAATATCAATCTTATATTACTGCTTGTTGCTAAAAAGTTCTTTTTGGTAAAGAAAGTTGTCATTGCTAACATCTCTAATGGCTAATGGCTAATGGCAAATTACACCCATGTACAAACATAAAGTAAGTAATGAACTAGTATAAGCTTAAAAACATATATTCTTTTATTATATCTGTCATAAAAAATAATAAAGCAATCTATTTATTTGATAAACAAAAGAGTTTTGTATGTATTTGTTAATTATAACTGCCTTGTAACAAAATGTTAACAGAGCTTCTTTATTTTTTTTTATTCTTTTGTTATAATGTAATAGCATTTGCATAAATATAAAGTATATTTGTTGTTAGAGTACTGTTTTCATTTGAACAATGAACTTTTTATTGCTATACTTTTTTCTTTTCTTTTTTTTTTTAACTTAGTCTTTTTTTTACCAGATTTTTTTTTTCCCAAACACGACTATTTTGTTACGTTCTGTAACACGTTTGTAATGACCTAAGCTAAAAATCATAGACTACCTTCCTAATATGTATTTTTTTGAACAAAATAATCGCAAAATGCTTTTGATTTCCGCATTTTGCCCTCAAAAATAAAAAAACGAAGATATCGGTCTTTCAACGATAGAGGGAACAGGATTTCCAAAAAAAGACCATTTGAAAAAAAAAAGACACTTTTTTAAAACATGAATAACTTTATGAATACTTACGCTACAAAAAAAACAAAAGTATTGTTCAATTTCTTTATTTTTTTCGCACCTGAATCTTTTTTTAAAATTCGAAAATGACCAATACAGCGAAAGTTAATTTTTTTCATTTAATCAAAGACGTCAAAAACGTTGATTATTAGATACAACAACTGATTGTGGATGTTGAAAATCACCAATTATTTGCAGTGGTTTGCAGTGAAAAAAGAGGTCGTCCTGGCAAACATAGCACGTATCAAAAAGAAAATGGAGGGATGGCCGAGTTGGTCTAAGGCGACACGTTAAGGTCGTGTTCTCTTCGGAGGCGTGGGTTCGAATCCCACTCCCTTCATTTTAATGAACAGCTCATTTAATATTATTGTCGTGTTTGATCACGGATAGTCTTTTTATAGTATTGTAGTACAAATGATGAAATTTTAGATCAAGAGAACAATGCTGATCACAAGAATAATTTTGATGTCCAGCGACATTGATGTCGTTCGACGTAGATGTCAAACAACACAAACAATAAGCCACGCCAATTTTTATATACAGTGGGTGGACTAATTGTCCCAGTGTTTCTACTTTTTTTACTTTCGACTCCATAGCTCAACCAATTCTTAGGGTATGCAGCTAGTTCTATGCTCATTAGAAAGGACTCAGTCCGTGCTACATTATATTAAGCACTCAGTGTTCGGAGGTTACACAGTCTGAGTTTATCAGCAATAGAAAAAAACCACCGCACTGGGACAATTTTTCCGTTTGAACATAAATTTTATTTAATAGCGGGTATGTCCCCCTTTAGCTTTAATAACTGCTTTGCAACGGTCAGGTATGCCATCTATATATCGTCTACACTCGTCCACTGTAAAAGTATTCCATTCTTTTTCAATTCTTTCCCATAACTCATGTACACCTTTAGCCTTAGTGTCATATACACTCAGCTTGAGTTCAAGGTGATGCCATACGTGTTCAATAGGGTTTAAATAGGGAAATTGGGCTGGTCAGCTATAGATATGATCACTGTTGAAGTTATTATCCACAAACCATTGCTTAGCAAGCTTTGAAGTGTGCTTAGGATCCTTATCTTGTTGAAAATAGATATCTTCAGGATTGTATCCATAGTACTTTAAGCTGTCCATAAGGGTAGTTTCTAAGATATTTACATAATCTACAGCTTTCATAGTCCCATCATGTATCCAACAAGCATACCCAAATCCATCTTAAGTGATACAACCCCGTACCATGACACTTCCTTGGCCACCTTTTACTGTAAGGTCTAAGTGATAAGGCTGCAATGCATAGTCTGGTCGACTCCAGTAATATTTGCAACCGTCTGACCCGAAAACATTGCCTTCGTCTCATCACTAAGCACCATACGCCTCCAATCATCGGTTGTCCAGGCTTTGTGAGCCATTGCTCATGCTAAACGTCGTTCCTTGTGCTGCTTACTGAGCAAAGGCTTCTTGGCTTTAATTTTAGCTCTGAAGTTCATACTTTTAAGAAGCTTCAAGGCTGCAGAATAACCAATAGTATACCCCAAACCATTCAGATATTGATGTACTGCTTTGGCTGTCTTGAATTCACTCTTTATTACTTGTCTACGGATGTATGACTTGGTAGTTTCACCAATAGTTGCTCTTCGACCAGGGGCTGCCTTCATTCTGTTTGAAAAGAACTAGTTGATATACAGTAGGTCACAAAACTGCTGCAAGGAATCCATTTTTCTTGGTTTTTGTAGCGCACATCCTGTTACAATGGCACAAACTGCCTCTGTTCCCACATAGTAAATCTTCTACATGTCTTGAAAAATCCGAAAGAGTTTATGCCCTATTGGATAAGTATTGAAGGAAGTATGAGGCGCGCAATTTGAAAATTCGAAAAAATGAAAATTTGAACGGAATGAACTTATTTATTAATATTTAGTTGGTCCTACTTTTCTATTAATAATCTCTTGGGTTCTTTCCGGAATGTTATCTACATGTCCTTGGCAAAGATTTTTATGGAAGTCATTTCATATTTCATCAACTCGTTCCCAAAACACATCCATGTTCTTTGCTCTATATTCGTAATAGTTGAATTTCAACTTCAATTGATGTCCTACGTGCTCGATTGAATTTAAGTCGGGGATCAAAGCTGGCCAATAGTTAACATAGCTCTCTTGGTGACTACATAACTAGGCTATTGTAGATTATGCCTTGTGCTTTGTGTTATTATCATGCTAAAACTAAATGTTGGACCAGTCGAAATTGTAGTACAGTGGGTCAAAAAACTGCACCAACGCAACTCAGTTTTTCGGAAATACCAGTATAGCTCTGTCAGTTTAACAGTAAACATTACGAAACTTGGAACAAAAAGAGTTAATACTGTTACTATTTATTGATAAAAGTTTCAAAGTCAGTTGCGGAGTATTGATCTAAGGAGCGCTCAGCAAAAAGAGGAGGTCGGTTGGTGCAGTTTTTTGACTTTTCTAATATTTAGTGGATCCACCCTTTTCTGCTAAGACAGCTTGTATTCTGTCGGGCATACTGTCTATATACTTGATGCATTGTTCCTTAGTAAACGAATTCCATTCATTTTCGACTCTTTGCCACAGTTCATGGATGCTAGTCGCCCTATTATCATACATGCTTAGCTTTAACTTCAAATGATGCCATATATGTTCAATAGGATTAAGATCTGGACTTTGTGATGGCCAATCGTCAATGTAAATCATGCCACTATCCTTCATCCATTGTGTTGTGGACTTTGATCGATGTTTGGGATCATTATCGTGCTGAAATACCGACGTTTCCCAGTTCAGACCATAGTATTCCATAGTGTCTTTTAGACTTGTACCAAGGATTTCTTGGTATACCTCTGAATTCATGGTGCCATTATAGATCTGACATGCGTATCCAGGTCCTTCGCTGGTTATACAACCCCATAACATGAGACCACCGCCTCCATGCTTCACAGTAACGTCGATATGGTGAGGCTGTAAACGATCACATTTTCTTTTCCAGTAATACTTGCAACCATCAGAGCCCCAAATGTTGATTTTCGTCTCATCAGAAAAGATAACACGTCGCCAATCATGTACTGTCCAATATTGATGCTTTTTAGCCCATGTTAATCGAGCCTTCTTGTGCTTTTCAGTCAATAATGGCTTCTTCTTTTTGATCTCAGCATAAATTTCAACTGAATGTAAGACATTAATTGCCGATTGATACGACATAGGGTGTCCCAGCTCCTCCAACTTCATTTGCACATCCTTGGCAGTCTTTAAACAACCTGTGAGCACTTGTCTCTTGATGTATCGACGTGTTGACTCTGCCACAATGCTCGGTCTGCCTCCTCTTTTACGTATTCTATCGTGTATCCACTTATTTGCATACCTATTGACGGTATTTCTATGCACTCCAACTCGTTTCCCAATGACTGCAGGATCAACACCGTTCTCTAATAATGCTTTGATACTGTTTTGAATATCGGATGGAAGCTTTTTGGGCATTTCTAATGATGGATGGATACTGACGATGTATGATGGGTTTGGGTAAAGTAGGAAAGAAAAAAAAGAAAACAATTGCAAAAAAATTTATTTTAAGGTCCCCAGTGTGACTAGTAATAAAAAAAATTAGATTAAATCCGCCGGAATAGTCTCAGTCCGAACATATGATACCAAATACCTTTTCATTTTAAAAGTCAAAAAACTGCACCAACCGACCTCCTCTTTTTGCTGAGCGCTCCTTAGATCAATACTCCGCAACTGACTTTGAAACTTTTATCAATAAATAGTAACAGTATTAACTCTTTTTGTTCCAAGTTTCGTAATGTTTACTGTTAAACTGACAGAGCTATACTGGTATTTCCGAAAAACTGAGTTGCGTTGGTGCAGTTTTTTGACCCACTGTACTTCATAGTATCACGAAGCGTAGTGTTCAAAATATGCTGGTAAACACCCGAGTACAACTTTCCATCGTGAGCTTAGCAAGCATATCCTGGTCCTTCAGAGATTATACAACCCCAGGGCATCATTTTGCTAGCTCCATGATTGATTGCAAAATCCAGGTCATGATGTTGAAAAAGGTCACTTGGCCTTTTCCGATAGTGATCATCATCATCAAAGCCCTATACGTTGATCTTGGTTTCATTAAAGTAAACGATCTGTTGTCAGTCAACCATTGCCAAATTCTGATGCTCCTTATTCCATTTTAACTGATGCTACGTATGCACTTTTGTCTGAAATGGCTCCTTTTTTTCTATCAGAAAATGGAACTCCATTGATTTCAGTACGTTAATTTCTGACTGGTATGAGATATCATAGCCAAATCCAACCAGCTCCCGGTACACCCCTTTAGAAGCCTTTAGAACCCATTCCATGACTTTTCTTTTGATTAACCGCTTCGTCACTTTGGAGACTACTGTAGGTCTACCACCTGTGTTTACTGTCCTACTTGAAAACAGCCGTCTAGAGTATCTACTAACAGTTGATTAATGTAATCCAGTCTCCTTAGCAATATCATACATTGATGTGGATCCGGTTAATGCCTGTTTGAGATCGTTTATTTTCTCCTCTGACAGCCGTTTAGGCATGCGATTGACGATAGGGTAAAAAAGAGAAATAATTTAAATAAGGGAATATAAAATTTAAAATAAAGGAATTGTAAGCGCTTTTATATACTGGCATCATTCTAATCATGTCAAGAATGTGAAAAATTATGATTGCAACCGGTTGGGTCGTATTAAAATTCGTCATTTAAAACATATGTGAACAAGTAAAAAATGTCGGATGTTCATAATACTACCTTTAGCGATCTCAAATTCCACCAATAACCATTGCCCATATCCGATAATCGATGAATAAATGCACTTTCTATTGAGGTACAAACAGTCAAGGTTTGAGATAGTTTGGTGCAGTACCCATGGACAACCAGCGGTAAAACCTGAATTTTGCAATTCCTTGCAGCAGTTTTGTGACCTACTGTACCTATCTAAAGTGGATTTTCTCAATCCGGGAATGCGTTCCATAACTTGTTCATATGTCATGTTACTAGCCAAGAGCAATTGGATTTGATTTTGAGCAGATTTGCTGATAGTACGAGTCATTTGAGGCAAGATAAAGTTGAGAAAGTACAGTATAGAAAGAGACAAAAAATATTGTAAAAAAAAACTGACAACGTACGGCTATTTATACTTTACATTAAAGGTATGAGTCATAGATTGTCATAAATAAGGTTGGTATGCAAATTCCGGTGATTTATGATTGATAAGAAAGCGATGTTTGGAATGGATTGCAAAATAAGCGGGTAGCGGAAAAATTGTCCCAGTGCGGTGGTTTTTTTCTATTGCTGATAAACTCAGACTGTGTAACCTCCGAACACTGAGTGCTTAATATAATGTAGCACGGACTGAGTCCTTTCTAATGAGCATAGAACTAGCTGCATACCCTAAGAATTGGTTGAGCTATGGAGTCGAAAGTAAAAAAAGTAGAAACACTGGGACAATTAGTCCACCCACTGTAAATAAGATGAATATTTTTAAACAAAATAACATTATCCAATCCAATTTAATAAATCAAATCTTCTTACGCTTAAAAAGCAATCTTTTCTTATTGGATCACAATAACCTTTCCTTTTCTTTTTATTTTTACTTATTCTTTCTGATCTGATACCCGAGTTATCACAAATCAAGAAAGTTCCCTTTTATTTTTATCGTTTATCAAACAATCTTATTCTTAACCTTATTGATCTAAAAAGATCTGGTGGTCACTACACAAAGACAATTTACTCTAAAAGAACTGTTAAACGTTCAATTAAGTTACCTAAACTCAAGTCATTCAAGACTTCAAACCTCAATTTAAACAAATCTACATCACTTTAACACAAGCCAAGTCCCAAGTACTAACAAGTTACAGTATTTAACAAAGGTACAGATAAATTATTAAGTAGTGTGATAAAGAAGTCAAAAAATGAAAAAAGTCAAAAAATGAAAAAAGTCAAAAAAATGAGAAAGGTGTGACGCAGTTGGTGTAACTTTTGCTGAAGAAAGGACTCAGTCGAAGGAGGGACCTCAGTCCCTAAAGATAAACAAAAAAAAAATAGAAAAACACAAAAAAATAATAATCATATAAATATCCCCTCTTATAATTTTACTGAACTTCACTTTTAAAAAAAATATCTTTTATTCAAATAAACATCGAGTTCCTCTTTATCAGAACTCTTTATTTTTATTTTATAACTCAAGCAAGTCAAGTCCTTTGAAGTCAAATTATCTTCATCGTATCACTTTTATATTCTCTTATCAAGAAAACTCTTTATTACTTTTTACTGTTTGATCTACAATACAGTGCCTCACAAAACACTTGAAGGGTTTTGTGAGGCACTGTAGTAACTCTTTTTTTTTATAAATTAGGTTCTTTATTAACAATGGAATTTATTATGGAAGCAACACAGTTTATCGTTGTAATGGTGATGAAGGAAGCATCATGTACTTGGAGCAAACAGGAAGTATTCCACGTTAGAGATGCAATGGAATCATAATTAATCAGGAAACTGGTGAGAAATGCTGCAATGGGCGTCAAGTTGCTGTACGAAATGCTTCCTTTTTTAGTAATCGCAGCTTACCAACCTATGATACGCTATCCATCCTTTACTTTTGGAGCTTGAAAGTACGTCGCATGACAATTTCTACCATGGTTGGATGCTCACCATATGCTGTACGTGAAACTTTGAAAGATTGGTACCAGATTTTACAAGAAGATTTACAGCAGAACGACTGCAAAATCGGTGGTTATGATGTGGATGGAAATCCAATCGTGGTAGAAATTGATGAATCAAAGTTTGGTAAAAGAAAGTATCATCGAGGACATCGTCTGGAGGGTGTTTGGGTGGTAGGTGGTGTTGAAAAAACACCTGAACGAAAGTGTTTTTTTGTGGTAGTAAATAATAGAAACACTGAAACGATGGATACAATCATTCGAAATTATGTTGCCGATGGTTCCATAGTACATACAGATTGTTGGAAAGCATATGAAAATATGGTAAACCTTGGAATGAACTTGGTACATCGAACTGTCAATCACAGTGTGACATTTCGTGACGGCGATGTCCATACTAACACAATCGAAGGTAAGCATAAAATTGGAGTGTACAAGCGTTTATAGCTTTAGTTTAATAAAATTTTTCTAGGAACTTGGAATGGAATAAAAATCAATGTAACTCCTGCCCTTAGAGCAAAGAAAATGGTACCTTGGCTGCTTATCGAATTTATTTGGCGAAGAAAGCACCATAACGATATTTTTGGGGTATCATTGATTGCCTTAAGAATTTCAGTTTTGATCGAGCTCAGCGTAACCCAGCATGATTAACTGAGCTTGCTGCAGAAGAATAATAACAATAAAAAAAAATTAAACAAAGCTCAATAAAAATGTCCTCAATAATATTACCTACAGAGAGCAAGCATTATTAATATACTTCGTCAAAAAATATCCAAAAGCATTACTATTGTTATTTTGTAGTAAGTTTGGTTTGGGTTGAGTGCTTTAGATGAGTTTTTCTTGAAAAACTTTAAAGTAAGGTACTGTAGTGACCACCAGATCTTTTAGTTACGATCAAATAAAGGTAAAGATAAAAAAATAAAGGGATCAGGAACTTTTTATGAGAAGGTTGCCTGTTTATTGAATAAAATATATATAAAATAAAAGTGGGAGTAGAACTGTACTGTCCTTTTTCTTCATCTAAATAGTTAGGATATCTATATTGTTAATTTTTTTTTCTTTTCGACTTTTTTCATTTTTTTGACTTCTTTCATTTTTTGACTTCTTTGTCACACTATAATCAGTTAAATAAAATAAAACCTATACAAAAAAAAAGGATACACAAAGGAATCAATTTAAAAAAAAATAGCTCTTACATAAACACGCCTACAGCATTCGAACAAAAATACCGATTGCATGTTTCGAATAGGTGACCTCTTCTTTCGGAAGTAGGCACTCTAGCCATTCCGGACAACGACTGGCATAATTTAAGTATGTTTTACCAATTATATGCTTCATAGTCCGAAAATTTCCTATTTCCAAATAAGGAAATTAGAAATTTTAAAGTCCGACGACATCAAACTTACAATTAACCAGAGTAGAGAACGTTTGGGAGTCAATTACTCAGAATGAGTGCCAAAAACTCATAGAAAGTATGCCTAAACGTATTAAAGCAGTTTGCAATGCAAAAGGAGGTCATACTAGATATTAATTGTTATAAAATAAAAATCCCACAAAAACCTTCAAGTGTGTGCCTGTTTTTAAAATGTTGTTACTCCGCGGTCATTACATGAAACTCGGAGTTTAAACATTATCCAAGTACCCTATCACCGTGGCTTTCAAATGAGGTATGGCATGCTACCAATTGCTGTACTTAATACTCGGTGACAAGCAAAAAACGAAAAAAACCAAAACACTTGAAGGGTTTTGTGAGGCACTGTATAAGAATAACAGACTTATATTGTTGCCTGTTGCTAAAAAGTTCTTTTTGGTAAAGAAAGTTGTCATTGCTAACATCTCTAATGGCTAATGGCTAATGGCAAATTACACCCATGTACAAACATAAAGTAAGTAATGAACTAGTATAAGCTTAAAAACATATATTCTTTTATATTATTTGTCATAAAAAATAATAAAGCAATCTATTTATTTGATAAGCAAAAAAGTTTTGTATGTATTTGTTAATTATAACTGCCTTGTAACAAAATGTTAGCAGAGATTCTTTATTTTCTTATTCTTTTTAAAATACACGCGTATTCTTTTGTTATAATATAAAGACATTTGCATTTCTATAAAGTATATTTGTTGTTATATTATTGTTTTCATTTAAACAATGAACTTTCTATTGCTATACTCTTTTTTTTTTTTTTTACTTAATCTATTTTTTTTTACTTAGTCCTTTTTTTTTTCAAACATGACTATTTTGTTACTTTCTGTTACACATTTCTAATGACCTAAGTTAAAAACCACAGACTGCCTTCCTAATATGTATTCTTCTGAACAAAATAATCGCAAAATGCTTTTGATTTCCGCATTTTGCCCTCAAAAATAAAAAAAGAAGACATCGGTCTTTGAACAATAGAGAGGAACAGGATTTACAAAAAAAGATCATCTGTAAAAAAAAAGACACTTTTTTAAAACATGAATAACTTTATGAATACTTACCCTACAAAAACAATAAAAATATTGTTCAATTCTTTTTTTTTTTCGCATCTAAATCTTTTTTCAAATTTCAAAAAGGTGCAATACAGCAAGATATAATGGTATCTCATAAAAAAATTATAAAATCTACGGATCTATAATTGTTAGGTCTGTTAAAATTCTACGTCAAAGTCCCCACATTATTTGCAGTGGAGCACTGGAAATAATTTAAGAATATTAAGTCGGTAATATTCGCTTAATGTCTGAGATTTTACTCGAATATTACCAGATTTAAAACGGCACCTTTCAACAGAATTTTACGGCAGTTGGTAATATTTCAAGTATTACTCGAATATTACGCACGCTAAAAAAAACACTTGAAATCTCTAATTTTACCTTGATTTCACGTAAAAAAAAGAGAGTAATATTCGCATTTTACTTGATATGATAGGTCGGTTCTTTTTTAACCGTTACATATTTACTTCTTGTTATTGGATGAAATCATGTTTACTCATATACTTCTTGACATTCTTATTTGTAGAAAACCTTATCATTTTATACACTTCATTGGCTTAAAAAACAATATATTGGGTTTTAAAATTATACTTTTTATTGGATAAAAAAATTTTGTATTGAAATATGGTTTCTATACTTCTTTACGTCTTTTGAATGGCTAGATACTATATCATTTCTACCTTTTGGCAAAATAATACAGCAATTCATCCATCCATCAGCGAACATCTTCCTTTTTTTAACTTACCTTGTTTGAGACGTAATAAATAGAATTAATTTCAATAAAGCCATTGTAAGTTGTCCATCTTAAGAAAAAGAGCCTTTTGATAGTTATACGCGTAAAGAAGCAGCAGCAAAGCACATAGAACAGAAGGATTACTGATGAGCTACAGGATAACTACAAAATAGTCTTTAGATTAAACATCTTGTAGAGCATCGTATGAGAGTTTTACTTACATTTAAGCTTCATTTTGGCAATATAGTCCCAATAAAGCTATTAGTAATCTTGTAAACCATTTTCTAAATACAAGGATGAGTAAAGTTTGTTTTAATAGCAGTAGAGCTACTTACGAAAATACCATAAAAGTATAAACAGAAGCATATCAGAGTATATTATGAAGCCGTAAAGAATAAGCTATTAAATAAATAACATATATTTAGTACAGAACATTAAGCATTTCCTTGACTTACAGCTTTAATACATGGATCCATGAAAATAAGCCTTTTAATGTTGCACGCACCTACTTGGATGATTTATACTTTTTACACTTTTTACCTGGAACATAAAGAGGACCTAAATCAAATAAAGATTAAATTAAATGTTTTACTGCAATTTAATGAAATAAGTACCTTTAAAAGAATTGCCACGAAATAGATGCAAAAGAAAAGAAAAAAAGAAAAAGAAAATAAAGATGTAAAAAGATGAAAAAAATTTTAAGTAAACTCAAGCCACAGAAAGTAACACTGGCTTCAAAATATAATGATGAGGTTTTGCCTAGGAATACAACTTAGAAAAAAAAAAAAAACAAAAAAAAGAAAGGATAAATGAGTTTAAAATCCACAGCGGAGGCTTCCCTTTTAAACATCGATTATTTTCACTTTTTTAGTATGCTCATCATTGGCGTAAAAAATAAGCTTTTGTTTTTTTATATATGGTAGCTTTCTTTAAAGCTACAAACCAATTACATATATAATCCTTAAGCTTATACATCATTTGCAGTAGAAAATCTATAATTTTGAATGATCTATTAACTTTTAAAAAAAGGAGTCTTAAAATTAGTAATATTCAGCTCATAATATTCGAGTAATATTAGCTATTATTTGCAGTGGAGAGAACACTCAACCCATATGATAGCATTTAAACCACTACGACAAACACCCATACAGCGCGGATGGTTAAGTGGTATAATCTTCGCCTGCCACGCGAAGGGCCCGGGTTCGATTCCCGGTTCGCGCACTCCGTCTGAGTCAACATTTTTGTTGCAGTTGCATATGTCGTGTTTGATCACGAATAGTCTTTTTATAGTAATTAACAAAGGTACAGATAAATTATTAAGTAGTTAAAGATTGTCTCTTTTATTTAATAAAGATAATGTATATTTATACTATTTTACATTTGCTGCGGAGGTGACGTTTGTTATGTATTGATATAATGTTGATATTGAAAGCACTGCGTCTATACTGCGGTTGACATTTACAAGTAGAAGTATTAAAAAGGAATCTTTGTAACATAACCCAAAAGGAGAATAAAACATATGACATTGTGACGAAGCAAATGATAATATTGGTGCTGTAAAGATGCAGATTATAATTTTTGACCCAAAGGTACTGTGACGAAGCAAATAATAATATTGATGCCAATGATGACTGCGTCTTGTGAATCCCTATACTGAATCAATTCAAATTTTTTGAACCTTATTCAATATTTGAACCTTATTTTAAAAATCAAATCTTATTTCAAAAGTCGAACCTTACTTCAAAAATGAAACCTTATTTTCTTTTGTCTATATAATAGACAAATTTTTATTTCTATTTTACTTCACTTCTCTTGACTTCTCTTATCTTTACTTATCTTATATTCTTTTTTATATAAATAACCAATAAATCAAATATCTTTATCTCTGAATCTTTTGGTATAACACTCTTAAAACACAAGCAAGACAAGTCCCTTGAAGCAAATTATCTTCATTGTAAACACTTTCAAACCTTTTACTAAAATACTACAAGCAAGTCTGATCTACTTAACAAGATCTGGTGGTCACTCACAACAAGCGAACCCAATATCAATACATTAACTCAAGTCTTTTTTTTTTATTCTTTTTATCAACTTTATTCTATTTCAAAACCGTAAACTCTTACAAACCATTAAAGGAAGAAAAATTACAATATAATGCTTGTTTGCGGGTCTTAGATTTTTAAGTATGTAAGTTTTGTCGATAGTGACCACCAGATCTTGTTAATAGTAGCGTTGTAAACATAGTTATTTTCTATAAGATATCAGTTGTATCAACATAAATACCGATACACAAAGATTAAACTATGATCGAACAATTCCACACTTTTCCAAATTTAGAACAATAAGATCAGTACTTGTCATCCTAGCGAGTCTAATCAATTGTCAACCCCAAAAAGTAATTAGATCAAAGTTAATTGACTGGTTATTATTTCTATTGTTCAACTTCAGATGCATATATTAGAACATCGACAAGCTTTAGCTTAATCATTGGTTCTTCAGCACGACATCGTTACCGAGTCTATATCTTATACAGTGGCCCACAAAATTGTCCCAATGTTTCGTGATTTTCTCTTCTAGAGCTTGTAGAACCATAGTTATTAAGCTAATGTACACCTTGTTGTATATCATTCAATAGCCAAAGTCATGTAGAAGCAAAAGTCGTGACGCAAATTCAGATTAAAACAGCACCAACGGAGATAGAGGAGCTAAAAAACAAGCGGTGCATTGGGACAATTTTGTGGCACTTTTGAAAAAAAACGAAAAGCGATGAAATATTGGCCCACAAGTTGTACAGATGTACCAAACTGCTTACAAATGCACATCGTATGACTCTAAGTTGATCTTTACTCATTGCTGAAGTTTTAATCTCCTACTAATTTATTACTCGCCCATTATATCTCAACATGAAACAAGTCCCTCAAGATACAGTTGTTCGAGCAATTTCGTTACTTAAACAAGGTAAGTTGGTTCGGGAAGTGGAAGGTGTTACTGGCCTAAGTAAGAGTACTGTTGGGAGGCTCCGAAAAACCCATTGCGTTGGACTTGAAAAGCCAAAAGCTGGTCGGCCCAAGGTGCTATCTGCGGCTGATGAGCGTTATTGTGTGCGCCAAGTGACCAAAAACCGCATGTCTAGCGCAACAAAGGTGGCTAAGGAGCTAGAAAAAGACACCGGAAGAAAAGTAAGTGCCGAAACCGTGTGCAGAACCCTTCGCAAGGCCGGCCTTGGTGCGATTGAGAAGCCAAAGAAGCCTTTGCTTAGTGCTAAAAACATCCGGAAGAGGCTTTCTTGGTGTATGGCTCACAAGAATTGGACAATAGATGATTGGAAACGTGTTGTTTGGTCGGATGAGACAAAAATCAACAGATTCAATTCGGATGGACGCACCTGGACTTGGATTCGATCCGGAGAAAGCCTGAAATCGCATCATGTGAAGATGACTGTAAAACACGGTAGAGGTAATATCATGTTGTGGAGTACCATTACTTATGCTGGAGTTGGTTGGATGTGCAAAATCGATGATAACATGGATAAAACATTGTACAAAGAGATTTTGGGGCTAAATGAAAGATTTACCGTCCATCTCTTTGGAAGCCTATAACGGCGCTAAAATTGAGCGTACAGACGTATGCTATACATCATTCGAAAGCCTGGGTCGTCTATTTTTAGGAGATGTAATATTAATTTCCAAAAAAGGTAATATGCGGGAAATAATTAGGAAAGAAAACAGGCGCTGTAGGCCCTGATTTTTATGGTTATCAATGAAAAATTTCTTTATTTATTTTAAGCAGTTCGGAGTTTTTTTACGGGCGTACTAGGTGCTGAGGTATCACTTTCATCAGATTCGCTATTGGAATCGTCATCTGAGATAAAAATAAATGGTTCTTCATCGCCCTGATCACCAGTGGCATCTTTAAAGACGGTTGTGAGCAACGATACCAATGGACCTTGGTCGGCAATGCCTGCTCTGGTGAACGACACTTGCGAAAAACAAGCAAGCATTGCCTTCCAGTAATTGCCAGCATGTTTTCTTCGCCAGATGAATTCCACTAATTTCCATGGCATCATCGATGCTGTGCGATGACGGCTGGTCACTCCTCGTTTGATACCATTCCAAGTGCCTAATAGCAGGTTGTTAGCATTGTTTAAGAATTCTATGATCTACACAAGTATGTACCTTCTATTGTGTTAGTGCAGGCACATGTCTTTGGATCGCGAAATGTTTTGGAGTGATTGACCGTTTGAACAACTAAATTTCGGCTTGGATCGCTGTCAATCCCCTTATAGCCTTTCCAGCAGTCTGCTATAACATGCGAGCCTATCAACAAGGGTTAGATGCACTGATCATCAAGTATATGCATATTTCAAATGTTACCATCCTTAACAAAAGTATCGATCATGAGCTTCAAGGTATTTTGGTTGCGGTTAGGTACCGTCAGCAAGAACACCTTACGTTCGGGCGTGCGCTCTACACCTCCAACAACCCAAACACCGTCTACCCTCTTTCCCTTATTGCACTTTCTTTTACCAAATTTGCTCTCATCTATTTCAACAACAATTGGCTGTCCATCACTGCCAACCCCACCTAAGTACGACTAATTAATTACATACTCTGATATCAACAAAGCATCACGTACCAACTTGAACATCTTCCATTCGAAGATCTGCCTCCATTACTTGATAGATATCTTTGACAATGCTGCGGACAGTTGGCAGGCTAAGTCCAGTCATGGTAGATATTGTTCCGTTTGGAACTTGCAGCAGAAAGAGATACACTACTAACAGTGTTTGATGGATAATTGACTTGCGACCTTGAAAGAAGGATCCATCCAGGTAAGAAATACGGCTACGACCGCACGCACAGGTGGTTGAGCCGCATCGCCAAAAGAATCCATCCCTGCTGGACTGGTTCAAGCGCATTTCGGAGCCTTCCTTACACTTGCGCGATGAAAAAAAGGCACCGTTCTCCTTCAAGTAACTTTTACCAGTTGCCTTTAGTTATTTTCCCTCCCACTTAAAAAATAAACTTACTTCAATGTACATTCAGCCGTCATAGTTCTTTCAGCGATGTATGCAAGAGTTGGCATGTTGTTAGCAGCGTTAGAAGACATTGGAGATTGATAAAACTGATAAAAAGATGAAGGAAAGAAAAAAAAAACAGAAATAACAGGCCTTTTTATATTTTTTTTACATGTTTTGTTATCTGTCCGAAATCAGCCGATAGATAGGCAGCATCTCCGCAACGGTAATTCGTTTTACCATACAGAACCAATAAAATTTTTCCGAAAACTTTTGATATTTCCAAAAAAAATAATAAGTTACTTAGACCCAAAAATAATGCAAAAAGTAGACTATGTTTGCTGAGCGTCTACCGGGAATCGAACCAACGCCTTTAGAATGAGAAGCCATTAGCATAACCCAATAACCACAAATGTTGATTTGCCGATTCTCGTTTCGCAAGCCTTTTTGTCATACAATTTTTGGTTTTTGGAGCTGTTTTTCTCGACCTGCAGAAGTCGTATCTCGGTCCGGACTTTTTTAATGACCTTCTACTTGTCATCCCTCTTGAGTGAAGTAATGAACAAGGAAGAAAAAGTGACTGTTCTTAGTAGATCTCGCAATTGGCCAATTTTGGCTTAATAAACTCCGCTTAAAAATGATGTAATCGTGTTCTGTGACCCCAATTACCATATTAAGCATACCAAACTCCGCGTGCAGAGTTTGTATATATATATATAGTAGATGGACGGTAAATCTTTCATAGATCCCCGCTCTCCTGGCTTTTCTCGCCTTACTGCTGTTCGTCTCTATGCTATCTTTATTAGACCTAGATTCGAGTATGGTTTGTGCATCTGCACCTTTTTGCAAAAGCAACTAGCTCTACTGGATCGCGCTCAAGACCAATGTCTTCGTTTAGCATTTGGTGGTCATCCTCGTGCCTCTACCACGGTGTTCAAACATTTGACAAGCACTCCATCGATGCATGTACGGGCCCATACCTTGGTACTCAAGATGATCATTCGTGTCCACCATCTTCCTGATGATTGCTTACTTGCCAGGTTGGCTCCCTTTATCACTGCTGCCCCGATCAAGAGTCGCTTCAGATGGCCAATGTTGCTGAGGCAGAACCCGCTATGGTCGAACCCTAGGTATACAGGTGGGTATACCTCTGTTGATGATCGCCTTGCACATCTCTCCACCGATGCTCGTGTCAAAAAGAGTGTGCTTGCTTACCGCACTGACCTTCTTCAGCATATCCTTGGTCGTCCTGATCCACCTGTTCTGCTATCTGCTTGTCTTTCTTGTTATTGGTGTTTATG
>NW_027137838.1:1146356-1241730 GCF_000149305.1 Rhizopus delemar RA 99-880
AAAGACTTCATCAAGTCATCTTGTAAAACCTCCAATAAACGTCCTTTGTCATGTTCTTGCCCACATCCACAATATAGCCTGGATTATACCAGCTAATACAGCTCCATACCATTATAGAGCCTCCTCCATGCTTCACTGTCTCACAAACCTGGTGCTTTTTTAACGGTTGGCCTGGCACTTTCCATGCATAAGACTTCCCGTCGGACCCAAAACGGTTGACTTTGGTTTCGTCAGACCATATGACGTTCATCCAATCGTTTACTGTCCAGTCAATGTGCTGACGAGCCCATTGGAGCCTCTTCTTTCTATTTCTTTCATTAATTAAAGGTTTCTTTGGCCTGACAAATGAGACCAAACCAGCATCTCTTAACGCTCTACGTACAGTATTTACAGAAACTGACTTGCCCAAGTTCTGCTCTAACGACTGCTGTGCTTGTACAGCATTTTCGAGACCATCTACTGTTACAGCACGAACGAGATGCTGTTGTTCCCGCTTAGTGAGCGCTTTTGGCCTACCACCTTTGTCAATTCGAGCAGGCAAGCCTAACTCCAAACGAATTTTATGAACAGTAGAGGATGATACTTTGACTAACTTTGCGGCTAAATGAAAGATTTACCGTCCATCTCTTTGGAAGCCTATAGCGGCGCTAAAATTGAGCGTACAGACGTATGCTATACATCATTCGAAAGCCTGGGTCGTCTATTTTTAGGAGATGTAATATTAATTTCCAAAAAAGGTAATATGCGGGAAATAATTAGGAAAGAAAACAGGCGCTGTAGGCCCTGATTTTTATGGTTATCAATGAAAAATTTCTTTATTTATTTTAAGCAGTTCGGAGTTTTTTTACGGGCGTACTAGGTGCTGAGGTATCACTTTCATCAGATTCGCTATTGGAATCGTCATCTGAGATAAAAATAAATGGTTCTTCATCGCCCTGATCACCAGTGGCATCTTTAAAGACGGTTGTGAGCAACGATACCAATGGACCTTGGTCGGCAATGCCTGCTCTGGTGAACGACACTTGCGAAAAACAAGCAAGCATTGCCTTCCAGTAATTGCCAGCATGTTTTCTTCGCCAGATGAATTCCACTAATTTCCATGGCATCATCGATGCTGTGCGATGACGGCTGGTCACTCCTCGTTTGATACCATTCCAAGTGCCTAATAGCAGGTTGTTAGCATTGTTTAAGAATTCTATGATCTACACAAGTATGTACCTTCTATTGTGTTAGTGCAGGCACATGTCTTTGGATCGCGAAATGTTTTGGAGTGATTGACCGTTTGAACAACTAAATTTCGGCTTGGATCGCTGTCAATCCCCTTATAGCCTTTCCAGCAGTCTGCTATAACATGCGAGCCTATCAACAAGGGTTAGATGCACTGATCATCAAGTATATGCATATTTCAAATGTTACCATCCTTAACAAAAGTATCGATCATGAGCTTCAAGGTATTTTGGTTGCGGTTAGGTACCGTCAGCAAGAACACCTTACGTTCGGGCGTGCGCTCTACACCTCCAACAACCCAAACACCGTCTACCCTCTTTCCCTTATTGCACTTTCTTTTACCAAATTTGCTCTCATCTATTTCAACAACAATTGGCTGTCCATCACTGCCAACCCCACCTAAGTACGACTAATTAATTACATACTCTGATATCAACAAAGCATCACGTACCAACTTGAACATCTTCCATTCGAAGATCTGCCTCCATTACTTGATAGATATCTTTGACAATGCTGCGGACAGTTGGCAGGCTAAGTCCAGTCATGGTAGATATTGTTCCGTTTGGAACTTGCAGCAGAAAGAGATACACTACTAACAGTGTTTGATGGATAATTGACTTGCGACCTTGAAAGAAGGATCCATCCAGGTAAGAAATACGGCTACGACCGCACGCACAGGTGGTTGAGCCGCATCGCCAAAAGAATCCATCCCTGCTGGACTGGTTCAAGCGCATTTCGGAGCCTTCCTTACACTTGCGCGATGAAAAAAAGGCACCGTTCTCCTTCAAGTAACTTTTACCAGTTGCCTTTAGTTATTTTCCCTCCCACTTAAAAAATAAACTTACTTCAATGTACATTCAGCCGTCATAGTTCTTTCAGCGATGTATGCAAGAGTTGGCATGTTGTTAGCAGCGTTAGAAGACATTGGAGATTGATAAAACTGATAAAAAGATGAAGGAAAGAAAAAAAAAACAGAAATAACAGGCCTTTTTATATTTTTTTTACATGTTTTGTTATCTGTCCGAAATCAGCCGATAGATAGGCAGCATCTCCGCAACGGTAATTCGTTTTACCATACAGAACCAATAAAATTTTTCCGAAAACTTTTGATATTTCCAAAAAAAATAATAAGTTACTTAGACCCAAAAATAATGCAAAAAGTAGACTATGTTTGCGGAGCGTCTAACGGGAATCGAACCAACGCCTTTAGAATGAGAAGCCATTAGCATAACCCAATAACCACAAATGTTGATTTGCCGATTCTCCTTTCGCAAGCCTTTTTGTCATACAATTTTTGGTTTTTGGAGCTGTTTTTCTCGACCTGCAGAAGTCGTATCTCGGTCCGGACTTTTTTAATGACCTTCTACTTGTCATCCCTCTTGAGTGAAGTAATGAACAAGGAAGAAAAAGTGACTGTTCTTAGTAGATCTCGCAATTGGCCAATTTTGGCTTAATAAACTCCGCTTAAAAATGATGTAATCGTGTTCTGTGACCCCAATTACCATATTAAGCATACCAAACTCCGCGTGCAGAGTTTGTATATATATATATAGTAGATGGACGGTAAATCTTTCATAGATCCGTCAATACAATCACGCATGATTGGTAGTAATTTAAAAGGAGTACGATATGGTGCACGGTAAGCGGTTTTTCCTTTAACAGTATCTAATCGTATAACTGACTCGGGTACAGTACAGAATGAATTCTTTGGTATTAAGGCATTTTGATCAACAAATGGTTTAATAGCATTATGGAAATGAGCTTGTTGCTCAGGTGTACCGAAAGGAGCTTTGTTAGGTTCAGGTGTGTCATCCGTAATCTCTTTGTCAATAACTGGTGCAAGATTAGGATGTCTGATGGCTAAGTTGGTAACAAGAATGTTCAACTTGTGCATTAGATCTAATCCTATTACAACTTCAGTATCCAAGGAAAGAGGAAGGACTTCAAAAGAATGGGATGTATGAATAAGATTTTTATCATTATCACCGTAAATAACACTTAATGGAAATTTGGTTGTACCGAAACGCTTACTAACATTATCACTTGTAGCAAGTATAACGGAACCAGATACATTTCTATCAACTGCAATATTATATTTATTAACAAAATTGATGTCTATCGTGCTAAAAGAAGAACCACTATCAACCAGGGCCATAGTGTTCACGTTCTCTATAGTGATAGGTACAATTAAAGAATGGTTAGTACTTTTAAATACTTCATTCTGTTTTGTTAATTTCTTACAATCATAGTTGACTGATATCCCTCGTCATCTACGTCCATCAATTTGCTATCACCACTAGACACCTTAGAAGATGCCTGTTGTGGTCTAGCTTGAGGAGTGATGGGGAGGTTGAGCTTGCTACCATTGGATCTTGCAATATCCAAGCGAACAGAACGGATGGCCTTAGTTGGACCATGGTAAGGCTTGTCACGAGGACAGCGAGCAGCGTGTTCTTTGGACCAGGGAACATTACCCAAGCAGCGATAGCAGTTTTTAGCGACAGAGACAAATGATACTGATCGATTGGGTGTAACGGGAGAAGAGATCACCGAGGATGAGTTTTGCTTCAGCAAATCCTTGTATTTATTGCACCTTTCCGTGGGGTGGCTAGCAATACCATGGATGGCGCAGCGAAACTTGTTCTTCATACTGGCCATAGAAATTCTTTTACCATTACCAAGTTGGTTACTTGAAGTCTCTGAATTGTTGGGATTGTACTTTGATGCTTCTGTTCCTTTTGAAAGGAGAGGCGAGGAAGAAGATTTTAATCCAGGATCTTGACGACTAGATGAGCTATTTTCCGAACAAAGGTTGGATGACAGGACCATTCTTGCTTTGGCAGCAACTTTTGTCACAGAGTCTTGCTGATCTCGTCCAAGGTTTAGCAAGGAACGAGAGACTTCCTGACGTAAAAAGCCTGGTAAAGCCCGCTTGTAAATTGAAGCAGTCCTGATGTCATCGTCCCATTTTGCAGCTCTTCGAATGCGTTGGAACCGGTCTGTAAAGGCTTCGATCGACTCAGTTGGAAGCATTTTCAGCGACAAGAGCTGGTCCATGTACTCTAATTCTTGAGCTACGTCTTGAGCGGCATAGGTCTTGACAATGATCTTCCTTACTTCAGACCAAGTCAAACTACGCCCTTTCAGAACCTCGTTAAACCATGACCGTTGATCTCGGTTCATCTTGATCGGAAACAGGCGAGGCCGACTAGAATCAACAGAAAGACCATTAGATTCAATGATTAGAGAGAAGGTGTCAAGTAAATCTTCTACAGAATCGTGTACATCTGCATCTTTTCTCCAGATATTACCCCTCCATTGCCAGACAGGAAGATCTGGTGGGATAATGTGAGCCGACCGAGGGTTAAGAGCTGTACCTGCGAAGCCAGAACTGAAGGCAGTATTACCTACAGGTGTAGAAGGGGAGATACAAAAAGCTTGAGCATCATCTAAGAATTGGATGCAGTTCTTTATATTGACTGCTTGCTCTTGTAACTTGCTTAGTTCTTCTTGAGGAGCTCCAGTCACCACAACACGAGCAATCTGTTGCCTAAGGTCTGTCAAGGTGACCCTTAGACCCATAACAGCATCGGTAGAGGGATCCTCTTTTAATTCAGCAAGATTTAAGACAGTAGAAGCAGCCTCTTCAGCCATAGTCATTTCTATATCTTCATTGACCTTGGATGTCTCTTCTTGCTTATCAAAGTCATCTTTTTCATTGAGGGAAGAAACTTGAGCGGATTGATCTTTGTCAGCCATATTTTGCAATTTTAAATAAGAGTTCAGAATTCGTTAAAAAAAATGAAGCGTTTTAAGTATTTAAAATATGAAAAAGAAGAACTAATGAGACCGAACAATAGTTCTAAAGTCGAATACTTTTATTAAAGAAAGATTCCAAGGCTATTTATATTAGATGAGCAAGACCTGAGATTAAATGACGAGAGATAGTTACGACCGATATGATTTGACATGTATAAGAAAAATTTTATAAACTGATGTAAATAATCAACTGTTGAGATGAAAGTGAAACTTGGCTGTTCAGGGCAGTTGGTAATTATCAGGATCTATTCTTATTCAAACTCATTTGTAAAGATTTAGCTTAGAATGATAAGACTGTTATCTTATTGACAAGTCAAAACATGACAGTTGTATATTTCATTTCTTCTACTGAAGAAACGAGAATCTTTTCTCTCTTTCCTCCAAGCTGTACCGTATCTTTCTTCTAAATATTGAACCGATGGGTTTCCGCCCAAACCCTCACTATACTCTCTCCAGACATCAGTAACCGAGACAATTTCTCTGTTCATCTTGTAAAATGTTTGTATTTCCTCAGGTTCGGCCCGTTGCGCTTGTCCAGCAGGAGAGGGCTCAGTCAAAGCTGTGGGAAACGATGCTCCAGAATTTGCTGTAGAATTAAAATGAGCATTTCCAAGGGCAAAGAAATCACCAAAGCTTTGATTTATTTTTTTGAATTCTGTTGCGTTTACTGCTTTCATGGATAGTAATGATGAAGTGATAGTACCAAAACCAGCTTGAAGAGTTGAAACTAGCTCCGGCATAGCAAGTTGGACTCGTCTATTTGATAGGAATGCTTCTTCTTCCTCTTCAAGTGACCCAAGTACTTCCACTTCAAAATTTCTATACAGTTCAGTCTGGAATATCTCGCAATTCCAAAGATAGTACTGAGGATACTTTTTTTTCAAAACAACAGAATCCTGCATTTGCAAAAAAAAAAAAATTTAACTATTTCAAATAGATATGTTCATAGTTATATTTTTTACCTGTAACAAAACAATACGCAAATGCGCAAGCAAGTTGAGAAAATTAGGGCCAGCTATGTCTTCTTGAATATCATGTCCTGTATTAAATCTCTCCTTCCAATACTCAATATCCTTGAATACCAATCTTTGAAGTGTCAACGATGGTTTGATGACGGCTCTTGGCAAAAAGTAATTTGAATGTTGTTGACCATTGAAACCGGCAAGGCTTTTCATTGCCTCCACAGGTAAGCTGGAAACATAACATCCCACCATTCTGTCGGTTCCCCATCTTCCTACCATTCTTTGCTGATCGCCAGAGACATTCTCTTGTGCAATCATATTTAGAGCGATCTTTCTGTTGGCGTGAGTCACCTTTGAAGTATGGATGCCAACCTTCTTGAAAACGTCAACATATGTAGAATGTTGGGCCTTGTATTGAATAGCTTTGAAGGGACTATCGCCTTTGAAGACCACAGCCTTGTACCAGTTCTCTCGTTTCTCAAAGTCTGGGAACTCTTCGTTCTCAAAATGAAAGCGCGAAAACAAATATAGAGCCAGGGCGCCAATTGAGCAAACTTCGACATCTCTGTGTCTCAACGACGATCCATACTCAATCTTACCATGCTGGTTGGTTTTTCCATGTGCAATAGTAGCAACCAGAGCAATACATTCGGGGAGTCCTTGGTTTTCAACTTCCAGAGAAAAAAGATCAGCAAATTCCATACTAAGTGTTGTTTGGCTACGACATAACATTGCATGGCTCAAAGGAAACATAATCTATCTCTGCAACCACGAATATCATTCTTTTCGGTAAAAAAGAAGTTGCTTACTTTCTTGAGTTCCTCTTTTGAGTAACCATCATTTAACGTGTTTTTGCCTCTGTCTTCATAATTTAGTCTACTGTGCTTAACTTTCTCTTTTTCAAGTGTATCTAGGAAAGTTCTGACCAAAGGGCCTCTTGCTACACCATTGGTGTTCCATCCAAGCGCTTTTTGCGTGTTGCACATGTCAGAGATAGCTTTTACATAGGCCAAAATAGATTCTCTACCCAAGGCTACAGGTGTATCGTCATCGTTTCTACGATACTTGCTACCTCGTTTAGATACGTACTCCATTAGAAAGAAGCTAAGCTTTTTATCGGATACAGTGTACCCATCCTCAAAGCCTTGTTCTCTACACCAGACCTACATTTAAAGCAGATTAGCCTTTATAGTACTTAAAGCACTAGCTTTTAGCTTAACTTTTGCATAAGCAATGATTGATACTTACTTTCCATTCTTCTTGTTTAACAGAATAAGCCTTGATTGTGTTCACAGGGCGATGAACCATGCTTTGGGCTATGACCATTTGGTTGCTATGATGCATAGCAGTACTTGTTTCTACCATTCTCTGAATGCTTTCATTGCTTGTAGAAGAGGATCCGTTGTTAACTTGATTGTTCATATTAATTCAGTTTCGTTTTAGTAAAGGTGCATTTGGTAAGCTTGATTTATTTTCTCTTCAATAGATATGCTTATTATTTAATAACTTAAAATAATTGCTTTTGATTTATAAATTATAGCATTTTAGAGCTTAATTTTCCGTGCTTTCTATACTTTCTTCTACGTTACTTAAACCAGGCGTAGATCATCTTTCTCGGGTATTGTGCCGAATTAGGAAATAGTCGGATGAGAAATTTTAAAAGGAATTTTTTATTGGATAAATACAAATACTCATGAAGTTGAGTCTGAGAGGGTAAAATATTAGGTATTTTTGAAGGTATTTCTAAACTTTTCGGCGGAAGACTCAAAAATACTTTTTTTTTAAAAAAAAATCATTGCTAAATTTTAATCACAGCTAAAAATACTTTAAGTCTGATTGAGTCTGACGGGCCATATTGTGCGTCTATGCTGTGTCTATGCTGTGTCTATGCTGCGTCTATACTGCGGTTGACATTTATAAGTAGAAGTATTAAAAAGGAATATTTGTAACATAATCCAAAAGGAGAATAAAATATGTGACACATATATGATGATGATGTGAACTTGACGAAGACGTATTTTGGTCGGGAGTCGCCTTTAATTTCTTTTTGATTTTTAAAGCTTATTTCGTTGTAATGTAACGAGAATGATGAAGACATCTATGAAAGTTTGGACGGTACAACCGACTTTGAAATCGACTCACTTCAGTAATTTAACTGAAATACACAACATCAACTCAAGTAAAAATATCAACCTTACAGTGGCCAGCGAAACCGTTCGCACAAAACGTATTTTTTGCTTTCTGCACCATTTGTGACTTATTGCGCATACTAGACACTATCCCTAGTACACATTACCTAAAAGTAAAAACTCTTGTATTTCTGATGACGTATAATATGCTACCCTAAGCGCACCCTAACTCGTAATACGGACAACCAAAACTCAAAGGTACATTCGAACGGTTTTGCTACCATATATTTTGAAAGCAAAATGAGTTAAAATAAGTCTATTTACAGTAAGGGACAAATTAGTCCGTTTTTTGGTTTTTTCGCAATGCCTCGCCGGGAATTTAACTTAGAGCTCCGCTTTGCTGACGAAAAATTTGCCTCTTCCTTCAACAAATTTGACAATGTTTGTCGGAAATGGTATTTTTTATTTTCCGACATGTTATGAGAAGATATATTAAAAATAATGAATTTTTATTTTTTTGAATTTCGATTAGGACTTGGTATCGCGGCCCTTACGCTGGATTACGTCCCGAACTCGACGAGGCATGGAGTGAATAAGATCTCTACAGTATTCTAGAGCTACTAGGTCATACCAAAGCTTCGAAACCCGGTCAAAAAATGCTTGGTCAGTCTCAATCACGGAAGGGGGTGGTCTTGTCATCTGTTTCCTCTTTTTAAGCATGGCCCATGCATATTCAATCGGGCTAAGGTCAGGAGAGTATGCTGGCCAACTCAGGAGATTAACCTTGTTCTTTTGGAACCATTTTGAAGGAGCTGAAGCACAATGGATGCTTGCATTATCTTGTTGAAAGATCATGTTATTACTTTGCAGGCCATAGTACTTCAATGTCTCCTTGTATTCTTCCTCAAATACTGATGTGTATAGCTCACCATTTACATTACTTTGTAGCCAGGACATGTAGCCCTCTCCATGTATAGTTATGCAACTCCAAAGCATAATCCCGCCTCCTCCATAAGCACGTTTCTTCTTGTAGTGATGGTCTCGATTAGGTGCATTATCCTCTTTCCAAGCGTATTATAGACCATTAGACCCTCTTTTTTGGATCTTTGTCTCATCAGAAAAGACAACGCGTTCCCAATCAGTCTCGGATCAGTCTTTATGAGCCTTTGCCCAATCATATCGTGCCTTTTGCCTGTCATTATTAAGTGGAAGTGCCGTCTTCTTTTTAGCCGATTTTAGACCTTTGCGTTTGAAAGTACGAGTAATTGTTTTTGGATTGACTGATCGATCTGGTTTTTTAACGCCAAAGGAGGCATCAGCTGCGCTTTTAGATAAGCCTAGCCTTATATCTCTAGCTGCTTTGATTTCCTCCCTAGGTGTGAGTAAATGATGTCTACCCGTGCTATTTTTTGACTGCATATTGGTTTTCCTTGAAATTCTTCGAATCATGGACTTTCCACAGCCTACTTTTTTTTTAAGTACATCCCATGGAATGGAGTGGTTCAACATGTTTTTAATTTGGGCATGTTTGGCTAATCTGAGATGAGGTAAATGGGGAAAAGAAAAAATGTAAAAAAATAAAATGAGCTAAAATATGAGAACGCGTAAGCGTTCACTGACGTCATAAAACATACCAAACTAAATTTCAAGTCAATCCAGTGGCTGTTTCTGGAGATATTGTACCTAACGCAAGATCGGGTGTTAGCAACAATCACAGAAAATTACTTTTTCCGCTATAACTACAGAAGAAATGGTGGTAGAAGCAATTAGGTTACACCAATAATTTTGTCTAATTTGCGTGCAAATTTTTCGTCAGCTAAGCGGAGCTCTAAGTTAAATTCCCGACGAGGCATTGCGAAAAAACCAAAAAACGGACTGATTTTGTCCCTTACTGTAACAATAGAAGATATCAAGCCACTCACTCAATAAGATATAAATACCTGCCTTCAATTAGAATAATTTTTACTTTAACTTAATCTGAAATAAAGATCAGTCTCAAAAAGTACTCAAACTGTTTCTTGATCTTTGTTTCCACCTTTTCCTTTATTATTTTTACCATTATACAACATCACATACCATCTTCTTGGATAAAAGAATTCATTTTGGTTTAAAAACAGTTATTTATATGGTTTAAAGAAAAGAGGTAATTCAAAAAATGTCCCAACTTTTTGTGCCAATTCAATTTTTATATTTGTTCCAAAATGATTCCAATAAGTCTCCCAATAATTCCGGAAAAAAGTGTAATGGATGTGAAATATGGTTCTTATTAAATTGAGGGTTTTGTTTATATTTAAAGGAATGTGCCCTAAGGGCCGATAAGGTCACGACACAAATATTGACTGTGATTTATCAGATTATTCCAAAATTAAACGAGATAAAAAGCTATTTTTTTTATTGTATGCAATCAGCAATTACAGTCGTTCCACTGCCAAAATGAGGACTTTACAAAAAAAAGAACGGACTTTATAATAAATTTTGGGGGATTTCTAAAAAAAAAATCATTGGTTGTTTGAAGTTAATTTCGCGGATTGCGCGCAATTGATTTCACATTATTTTTTTTATTTATAACAAGATACAATATGTCGAAACTAGCATTTTTTAAAGAAGATGGCAAGGGAAGCATTTACTATGAGAATGGTGATGAAACTATGGACGTTGTAGACGAAAAACCGGATCCTTTTGCTATAAAGCAGTTGGTTAATCTCGACTCGTACCTTAAACAAAAAGTTAATACACTACCAGATCAAGAGCAGTCCGAAGAAAGCGAAGATATTACCATGAAACTAAACTCAGGATCTTCAAAGAAGTACATGGAATATACGTTTGCTTCAAGAGAGCTTTTTTTTCATTACAAGATCCAACATGTAATGTCAGTTGCTGCAGCTGCCCGAAAAGCTGGTGTCAAAGAAAGTACTGCGCGTACTTAATGGAAGAAACTACAGGAGAATCCAGACACTTCCACTCTTGAAAAAAAATCCAATCGCCAAAACAGACCGAAATCTCGATTGCAGGAGGAGCATAAACAAAGTCTAATTGAGTTTTTTGACGATAATGCAAATGCACACATTCAGGATGCTGTCGAGATGCTCACAAGCAAGTTTGAAGGTCTTGAGATTAAAAAGTCCAGAGTGCACGAATTTATGAGAGATGAGTGTAATCTTAGTATGAAACAAACTACTTGCTGGCCTGAGGCAAGAACAAGCAAAGAGAATGTTCAAAAACGCTACGATTGGGTGGTCAAGTGGAGCAATACGGATATGGATTTTTCAAGAAACTGTGTTTTATTGATGAAGCTGGTTTTGATATTAATATGAGGGCAAGTAGAGCATGGGCACCTAGAGGGCAAATGGCAGTAATCACTACTCCTACAACAAAAGCACCATCACATACTATTCTTGGCGCTATATCATCTGTAAGGTTGGTAAACTTGAGTATTCGTGTACCAAAGCAACATCCAAAAGCAAAAAAAGCTCAGGGAGGTAGAAAAAGGAAAAATCCTGAAGCTTCTAAGGAAGACGTTCCAAAAGGCACAACTTCTGGCCACTATATGCGATTCATTCGGGAAACTTTAAATATTTTAGACAAATATGATCAAATGAGAGGTTTCTATTTTATAATGGATAATGCACCAATACATAAGCAAATAGAAGATATGCTCAATGAAAGAAATAGAGATTACAAGTGCGTCTTTCTTCCTCCATATTCACCAGAACTCAACCCTATTGAACAGTTCTGGGCATTGGTTAAGCATAAAGTTCGACGTGAAAAGCTCCAAGATACTGAAACATTGCAAGATAGAATTATTGATGCTGCAAATGAAGTTCCTATTGAGCATCTTCGAAACATAATCCAGCACTCAAAAAACCAATTTGATAACTGCTTAAACTACATACCAATCTAATATATGCATATTTTTTTACCTGTGAAATTAGTTGCTCGCAATCCGTGAAATTAACTTCAAACAACCAATGATTTTTTTTTTTTTAGAAATCCCCCCAAATTTATTTTGAAGTCCATACTTTTTTTTATAAAATCCTCATTTTGGCAGTGGAACGACTGCATATATATATTGTTTCTTGTTAAACGAGGGTTTTGATTATGAGCATGAATTATTCTAAGTCAAGTTTCAGTGTAATTGATCAATGGATTGATCAATTACTGAATTCTGAAAGTGTTGAATTGCTCGAAGATGTATTGCCTACATCTACAGGAACAGTATATCAGCCTGACATAATAAAGGATTCTGTTGCTGTGTGAAAAAAATTTATGCTGCTGACTGAATTTGTGGAAAAATTTCGACTTTGACGCTGGTAAAAATGATTTCTGCTCGTACGTCTACGAACAGATCTGAAATGAAAATGATTTGATCTTTTAATACTGGTTTATTGGGCTGGTAGCTCCATCATGCAAAGTGGAAAGTATGTGTGATAATAAAGTAGTACAATAAGAAGCAACTTTCCTAAATTTGAGTGCAGATAAATATTAAGGCAAGAACACAACTTTAAGCACTTATGCCTCCCAAATTTGAGCATCCTCGAAGCTATATGTGAACGGACGCCTCCGTACAAAAAAATATTTACGTAAAACATAAATGGAGTAAGAATTCTAAAAATATTTTCATAAATCTGTGCGTTTTGATTTAGGCAGTAAATATTTATATGAACTTTAATTTTTTGTAGTTGTAATGTGATTTTGACTATTGAGCCATATTTATGGAGCATATACATTATCTTTATTTTTGTTACATGTATAATGCCGCACACAAAAATACGAGGGCGATATGCAAATGTCATCTTGCTAAATTTGAGCCATTTTTTAATTTCAGATGTATGAACTGAATGTTATGAACAATGCTCTCTCTGTAGGCCTCCTGTTGTTTAGGCACAACTCATAAGTTCATTATATGCTATAAATTTAAAGCTACTTTATTTTAAGTTACTTACGAAAGTATCTTTTCTGTTTTTGCGTTGTACGTTCAACTACGAAAAGTTTTTACAGCTTTTAATCATGGTTAGTTCCTCATGCTAATTGCGATAGCTATAAACTTATATTTGGAGGAAGACATATTAAGCCCAGCAACTTACGGAGATTTTATCAGTACATTACCAGTATAAGGGAGAACCATGATTTTTGTTTATAATATAATGATCGACAAAACTGTCTCAATGTTTTGTAATTTTCTCGTTTACGGCTTGTTGTATATTATTCTATGGCCAAATTTACGTAGAAGTAAGAAACATAGAATAAAGAGCGATTCAATTACCGCAGATGGAGATAGAGAGGATCGAAAAGAAGCGGTGCATTGGGTCATCTTTGTGGCATTTTTTAAAAAAATATAGAATGGTCTATTTGTTTGATATTAATTGTAACTCCAACGTTCCTTATTTTTTATGCATTGTTTTTATGTCATTTTGACATTGTTCTGGCTTCATTAAGTCGTACCAAACCTTGTTCACCCTGTTTTAATCACAAGATTAAATAAAAAAATTAAACAAAAAAAAACAATAGCAGCAATATAAAATTAAAATCCTTCTTTATTGCAGATTCCTTTATATTGCAGAAGAGCCCTGTTTAATGCATAAAAGGTTGGCATTTATTTATATTCTTTGTGAGCGTAGATATACAGTCGCCAGCAAAACCGTTCGCACAAAACATATTTTTTGCTTTCTGCACCTTTTGTGACTTATTGTATATACTAAGCGCTATATTTAGTACATATTAGCTAAAATTAAGAACTCTTGGCTTTCTGATGACGTATAATATGTTACCCTAAGCGCACCCTAACTCGTAATACGGACAACCACAACTCAAAGGTACATTCGAACGGTTTTGCGGCCTCGCTTGAAGAATTCCTCGATTGCGGTAAGCGCAGTCATTGCACCCTCCAATTCTTCCAGAACTTTCGCTGCTTACTAATTCACCACTGCGCATTATTTTGAACTTTTTTTCCTTTGTCATTTACACATTCCCATTTCGACATCTACCAAGTAATTACCCAAGATGCAACCATTAACAGAAGATCGCAAGAACACTATCGAGTTTTTCCTTCGTCAAGGCTTTTCTTATCATAAAATTGCAAAGATAGTCAAAGCATCATCCTCCACTGTTCATAAAATTCGTTTGAACTTAGGTTTGCCTGCTCGAATTGACAAAGGTGGCAGGCCAAAGGCGCTGACTAAGCGGGAGCAGCAGCATCTCGTTCGTGCTGTAACAGTAGATGGGCTCGAAAATGCTGTACAAGCACAGCAATCGTTGGAGCAGAACTTGGGCAAGTCAGTTTCTGTAGATACTGTACGTAGGTCGTTAAGGGATGCTGGTTTGGTCTCATTTGTCAGGCCAAAGAAACCTTTAATTAATAAAAGAAATAGAAAGAGGAAGCTCCAATGGGCTCGTCAGCATATTGACTGGACAGTAAACAATTGGATGAATGTCATATGGTCTGACGAAACCAAAATCAACCGTTTTGGGTCCGACGGAAAGTCTAATGCATGAAAAGTGCCAGGCCAACCGTGAAAAAAGCACCATGTTCGTGAGACAGTGAAGCATGGAGGAGGCTCTATAATGGTATGGAGCTGTATTAGCTGGTATGGTCCAGGCTATATTGTGGATGTGGGCAAGAACATGACTAAGGACGTTTATTTGGAGGTTTTACAAGATGATTTGATGAAGTCTTTGGCCTGGTACATGAAAGAAAGTGGAAAATCAACAAATCAATTTATCTTTATGCAGGACAACGACCCCAAACATACAGCTAAAGTCGTAGCAAAATGGCTAAATGAGCAAGAGTTTTATGTAATGAAATGGCCACCACAATCACCAGACTTGAACCCAATTGAAAACATGTGGCAATTACTTAAAAGACGGCTGTTTAGAAACTATGACTGCCCTCCATGTGGTATACATGAGCTATGGGATCGCATAGTACACACTTGGTACCAAATCACGGCTGAAGAATGCCAAAAGTTTATTAAAAGTATGCCAGATCGATGTCGTGCAGTTATTGAGGCTGATGGCTTTTACAGTGGGTGGACTAATTGTCCCAGTGTTTGAACATTTTTTACTTTCGACTCCATAACTCGACCAATTCTTAGGCTATGCGGGTAGCTCTATAATCGTTAGAAAGGCCGCAGTCCGTACTACATCATATCAGAAACTCAGAGCTCGGAGATTACGTAGTCTGAGTTAATCAGCAATAGAAAAAAACACCGCATTGGGACAATTTTTCCGCTTGAACATAAATTTTATTTAATAGCGGGTATGTCCCCCTTTAGGTTTAATAACTGCTTTGCAACGGACAGGCATGCCATCTATATATCGTCTACACTCGTCCACTATAAAAGTATTCCATTCTTTTTCAATCTTTTCCCATAACTCATGTACACCTTTAGCCTTAGTGTCATATACACTCAGCTTGAGTTTAAGGTAATACCATACATGTTCAATAGGGTTTAAATCGGGACTTTGGGCTGGCCAGCTACAGTGCGTTGCAAAACCCGGACACAAAAATTAAAGGACCATGCAAATCCCTATAAATCGTCGTCTAGTCGAGCATTTAATTCGAAATTTTGCACAGGTATAGTGTCACATATATAGTACTTATGATCCAAATTTGGAACGGAGAAATTAATGTATGACTGAGTTATGATCTTATGAGCTATTGTCTTCGAAATTATGTTTTTTTGGATAAAGTTTTTTTTATTTAATATTTGATACTTCCACCTCCAGCTTTGATTACTGCCTTAATACGTTTGGGCATACTTCTGTAGTATGGTTCTACATCATCTGGTGTAAAAGAAACCCATTCTTTGCATACCCTTTGCCATAGTTCATCAACATTGGCAACACGGTTGTCATAACTATGCAGCTTGTGCTTCAAGTGCCTCCATAGATGCTCTATAGGGTTGAGGTCAGGGCTTTGTGCTGGCCAGTCCTGCAGTAATTGTATCCCTTTTCGCTTCATCCATCTCTTGGTATGCTTGGAGGTATGCTTAGGGTCATTGTCATGTTGGAAAATGACGTCCTTATGTTTCCAGTCATAGTAATCGAGCGTATCTTTGTATGTGGTTCCCAATATATTGGTATAGGTTTGCGAGTTCATATTACCATCAAAGATTTGACAAGCATAACCAACCCCTTTTGCTGTCATGCAACCCCACATCATCAGGGATCCACCTCCGTACTTTACTGTCTGCTTTACATGGTGTGGTCTGCTTACTGCCCCATCTTCTTTCCAAGTGTAAGGGTTGCTGTCTGGCCCAAAGATGTTTATTTTTGTTTCGTCAGAAAAGATAACCTTCTTCCAGTCATCAACAGTCCAGTTTTGATGCTTCTTGCACCACTTAAGGCGGTTCTTTTGATGTTGGTCACTCAAGAATGGCTTGCTTTTCTTCAGTGTAGCTTTAAAGCCAAGTTCGTTCATCAGCCTTTTTGCTTGCCATTTGCTCACCGAACATCCAATTGACTTCAAATAAGAACATACATCAGAAATAGACTTTAAGGCACCAGATCTGAGATTTAAACGAAGGTCATTGGTGCGGAGATTCTAAGTATATTTTGGTCTTCCGCCCTTAGGTCGGATATAGTCTGGTTTTAAGGTAGCCTTTAAGCGACGTACAGTACGATCAGAGACCCCAGTTTTTGCAGCAATAGTTGCTGTGGCTTTGTTGTTATGTAGGCAAAGTTTGACGCTGTCAAGCTTACTAGAGCTAATTCTGCGAGGCATTTTAAAAAATTGAGAGTGGGAAAAGTTACGTAGTGAGAAATATTTTTAAAATGTACGAAATCATAGTGAACTTATATACGCCTTACAGGCTGAGACTAAGGCTACAAGATGATGTAACTTTCATTTCATAACGTGTAATCTCTGAGAAGTACTGGTGAATAAAAGATGAATAACCACTTTGACGTAAATGTGCTATATTAGTCTATGGCAAATCATGCTATAAATGACTAGTGTATGACGTCAATTCAGGCCACAGTTTAGCATAAAATAAATTTCTCTATCTAACGGTAGTTAAATTACGTCAATACTGCTAATAGTCGTTGATCTATCCCATGAAAAGAGTTTTGTGTCCGGGTTTTGCAACGCACTGTATAGATATTATCCACAAACCATTGCTTAGCAAGCTTCGAAGTGTGCTTAGGATTTTTATCTTGTTGAAAATAGATATCCTCAGGATTGTATCCATAGTACTTTAAGCTGTCCATAAGGGTAGTTTCTAAGATATTTACATTATCTACAGCTTTCATAGTCCCAACATGTATCCAACAAGCATACCCAGGTCCATCGTGAGTGATACAACCCCGTACCATGACACTTCCTTGGCCACCTTTTACTGTAAAATCTAAGTGATGAGGCTGCAATGCATCGTCTGGTCGACTCCAGTAATACTTGCAACCGTCTGATCCAAAAACATTGACTTTAGTCTCATCACTAAACACCATGCGCCTCCAATCATCGGTTGTCCAGTCTTTGTGAGCCATAGTTCATGCTAAACGTCGTTCCTTGTGCTGTTTACTAAGCAGAGGTTTCTTGGCTTTAATTTTAGCTCTGAAGTTCATACTTTTAAGAAGTTTTAAGATCCCAGAATAACCAATAGTATACCCCAAACCATTCAGATATTGATGTACTGCTTTGACTCTCTTGAATTCACCCTTTATTACTTGTCTACGGATGTATGACTTGGTAGTTTCACCAATAGTTGCTCTTCGACCAGGGGCTGCCTTCATCCGGTCTGGAAAAAACTTGTTGGCATACCTACCTAAAGTGGATTTTTTCAATCCGGGAATGCGTTCCATAACTTGTTCATATGTCATGTTACTAGCCAAGAGCAATTGGATTTGATTTTGAACAGATTTGCTGATAGTACGAGCCATTTGAGGCAAGATAAAGATGAGAAAGTACAGTATAGAAAGAGACTAAGAATATTGTAAAAAAAAAAGATAACGTAAGGCTATTTATACTTTATATTAAAGGTATGAGTCATAGATTGTCATAGACAAGGTTGGTATGCAAATTCCAGTGATTTCTGATTGATAAGAAAGCGATGTTTGGAATGGATTGCAAAATAAGCGGGTAGCGGAAAAATTGTCCCAGTGCGGTGTTTTTTTTCTATTGCTGATTAACTCAGACTACGTAATCTCCGAACTCTGGGTTTCTGATATGATGTAGTACGGACTGCGGCCTTTCTAACGATTATAGAGCTACCCGCATAGCCTAAGAATTGGTCGAGTTATGGAGTCGAAAGTAAAAAATGTTCAAACACTGGGACAATTAGTCCACCCACTGTAACTAATGCAATCATCCGCCTAAAGTTTCGACAAGGACCTTTACACACAGTTTCTGATGCTCAGCTCTTTTTGAGGTCCTTAGGATACAGTATTAACAAACTGTCAGTCAGAAGGCAGTGTAGGAAGCTAGATTTTGGGTCTGGAACTAAGGAATCGAAGATTTGCATTAGCTGTATAAACCAGAAAAAGCGATGAAAGTGGTATCACGACAAACCATCGCATACTATAGAGGGCTGGAAGTCCATCATATTTAGCAATGAAAAAAACATGAATGTTATGAGTGCAGATAGTATAAACTAATATTGAAAGCAAGTTGAGCAACCTTAGCGATCTTTTTACGGTGATCAAACAATGAAGCATGATGGTTGCTCTGTTACATTTTTAGGCTGTATTAGATATTGAGGACCAGGATATTTGCGTCAAGTATACGATGCTGTAATAAAGTCATAGGTATACACATGTATTTTGCTTACTACATACCACAAAAGCCTAGAGTATAGTGGTCTAAAATATCGTAATCTCTCGTTTCAGCATGACAATGACACAAAGCACAAGCCAAGGCATGCCTCAAACTCAATATTTGACAGCAGGGCTTCTGTGCTAAAGGGTTAGTTACCACTAATCCCGGCTTAAGCCTTCTTAAGCATGTCTGGTGGCAATTGAAGGCAAAGCTATGACGATACGACACTAGACCAAAAAGGATAGATGATCTTTGGAAAAGAATAGTTAAAGAGTTGGGCTCTTTTACTGAAAGTGTTATACACGCATACTACTAGCATATGCCAAGAAGAATATTCGATAATATCAAGAGGTGAGATGATTATACAAAGTCTTAGATTTTAGCCACTTTTGCGGTTTTTAGAAAATATAAAATTTTATAAATAAAAAGCATGTTCCTCGCTCAGTTTTAACAATGTCATGCTAAGAATACACATAAATTACAATGGCTAGTATATCTTCCTTCTAATATAGTTTCATGACTATCGCAATTATCGTGAGCAAGTAATAGTGGTTAAAAGCTGAAAAAAAATTTTGTGCACCAGTTTTGTCCGCCACTGTATGTTTACCTCTCTTAGTTACAGCAAGGTTGGAGAGAAGTATGGTATACCTGTATCTACCTTGAAGTCTTGGGTTAAAGCAGCAAAAGAAGCATCCAAAAAAGAAGAGGCTTTAGAAGTAGATGATGCTATTGAAGAGCAGCCAAAAAAGGATCGGCACCTTCGCAAGCTAGAGAAAGAGCATACGAAGTTTTTGGAAGAATTCATTGATAATAACCCGGTAGTCACGCTAGATCAAATGGTTGACGCCCTCAGTGATAAATTTGAGGGCTTGAGTATTTCTAAATCTGGCGTGGATAAACACCTGAAAGAAAGCTGCTCTTACACGTTAAAGAGAATTACAAAGATTCCTACCAAACGAAACTCTCCTGATGTTATTGAACTAAAATTTAGAGCTGTTGAGGCGTGGATTAAAGACTCCAATATCAGCTTTATGCAAAACTGTATTTTCATTGATGAAGCTGGATTCAACCTTCATACTGTAAGAAGTCAGGGCAGATCAAAGAAAGGTGAGCCTGCAAAAGTTGTAGTAGCAACCACCAGGGGACCGTCAGTTTCCATACTAGGCGCAATTTGTTCCCTTGGTGTCATCAATGTTGGGCTGAAGGTAACTAAAGCTGGTACAAAGTGGAAAGAGTTCATGGCATTTCTTATACACGTCATGGATGTCCTTGATAAACACAACTTGAAGGGTTGCAATTTAGTCATGGATAATGCACCTATCCATAAATCTGAAAAGATCACAGAGGAGGTCAGCAAGAAGGGATATAGAATAATATACCTTCCACCTTACTCCCCTTTCTTAAATCCAATAGAAGAGTTTTGGGCCAAGGTAAAGACACTAGTTCGCAGATCTCCAATGACAGATCGCGATAACTTGGTAGCAAGGATAAGGGAGGCTGCAGAGCAAGTGACTCCTGAGGACGGTCAAGGCTGGATTAGGCACGCCGAATCCTTCTTTGAGCGTTGTTTAAATAAAGAACTTCTTTAGTTCGACCATGCAGTTGAAAGCTCATTGTAGCTTGGTCGAACTTATTTTTATTTTTAGTCGAAAAGTTCTTTCTAATTTAGTCGAAATAAAGGTACACAAATGGACGAAATAAGCAAGTTCATTTGGTCGAAATGAGACGTCACTTTTGGTCGTAATTTATTTTTTATTGGTCGAATTTAGTTGCCGATTTGGTCGAAATTGAAGTGGAAATACAGTAATAGGTAAGAAAAATAATGTCGGCCAATTGTGACTTCCATTCATTCAATCCTCGATGCGGTGAAGCTGATTATTTTCCTTTCCTCTTACAGTAGGTCAAAAAAATTCTGCAAGGAATCCATTTTTCTCGGTTTTTATAGCGCACATCCTGTTACAATGGTTCAAACTGCCTCTGTTCCCACATAGTAAATTTCCTATATGTCGTGCAAAATTTGAAAGAGTTTAAGCCCTATTGGACAAGTATTGAAGGAAGTAAGGAGCGCGCAATTTGAAAATTTGAAAAAATGAAAATTTGAACGGAATAAACTTATTTCTTAATATTTAGTTGGTCCTCCTTTTCTATTAATAATCTCTTGAGTTCTTTCCGAAATATTATCTACATGCCTTTGGCAAAGTTATTTATTGAAGTCAATTCATATTTCCTCAACTCGTTCCCAAAGCACATCTGTGTCCTTTGCTCTATGTGCGTAATAATTGAGCTGCAACTTCAATGGATGCCGTACGTGCTCGATTGAATTTAAGTCCGGGCTGTAAGCTGGCCAATCGTTGATATAGCTCTCTAGGTTACTACATAGCTAAGCCATTGTAAATTATGCCTTGTGCTTTGGGTCATTGTCATGCTAAAAGTAAATGTTGGACCAGTCGAAATTGTAGTACTTCATACTATCACGAAGCGTAGTGTTCAAAATATGCTAGTAAACACCCGAGTACAACTTTCCATCGTGAGCTTAGCAAGCATATCCTGGTCCTTCAGAGGTTATACAACACCAGGACATCAATTTGCTAGCTTCATGCTGGATTACAAAATGCAGGTCATGATGTTGAAAAAGGTCACTTGGCCTTTTCCGATAGTGATCATCATCATCAAAGCCCTATACGTTGATCTTGGTTTCATTAAAGTAAACGATCTGTTGTCAGTCAACCATTGCCAAATTCTGATGCTCCTTATTCCATTTTAACTGATGCTACGTATGCACTTTTGTCTGAAATGGCTCCTTTTTTTCTATCAGAAAATGGAACTCCATTGATTTCAGTACGTTAATTTCTGACTGGTATGAGATATCATAGCCAAATCCAACCAGCTCCCGGTACACCCCTTTAGAAGCCTTTAGAGCCCATTCCATGACTTTTCTTTTGATTAACCGCTTCGTCACTTTGGAGACTACTGTAGGTCTACCACCTGTGTTTACTGTCCTACTTGAAAACAGCCGTCTAGAGTATCTACTAACAGTTGATTAATGTAATTCAGGCTCCTTGGAAATATCATACATTGATGTGGATGCGGTTAATGCCTGTTTGTGATCGTTTATTTTCTCCTCTGACAGCCGTTTAGGCATGCGATTGACGATAGGGTAAAAAAGAGAAATAATTTAAATAAGGGAATATAAAATTTAAAATAAAGGAATTGTAAGCGCTTTTATATACTGGCATCATTCTAATCATGTCAAGAATGTGAAAAATTATGATAGCAACCGGTTGGGTCGTATTAAAATTCGTCATTTAAAACATATGTGAACAAGTAAAAAATGTCGGATGTTCATAATACTACCTTTAGCGATCTCAAATTCCACCAATAAACATTGCCCATATCCGATAATCGACGAATAAATGCACTTTCTATCGAGGTACAAACAGTCAAGGTTTGAGATGGTTTGGTGCAGTATCCATGGACAAGCAGCTGTAAAGCATGAATTTTGCAATTCCTTGCAGCATTTTTTTGACCTACTGTATTTTCTTTACATTTTCTTTAATAACGTCTGTTAAAGTTATTCAACCACACCGAAAAGGATACCATTAGAATTGCCATGAAAAGGAGCATCTTTTGAATACAAAATAAGCTTTAAAAATTAAAAAAGAAATCAAAGATGACTCCCAATAAAAACACGTTTTTGTCAAGGAAAGTTGCGGGTATAGCTCAGTCGAAAATTTATGTTTTTATTAAAATAAAGGTTAAAATACAAGTGATCAATGGATCATTAACTGTGATAACCTCGGAAACGAAGGAAAAAGTGAACGAAAAAACACCAGCGGATACACATCAAAGGTGAAAATGTAGAGGCAGTGGTAGGGAAACGCAGGTTAATAAGCAATCCCGTCAACACCTTGGTCTCCTCCGCAACGTGCACTAAGATGGTTTGGCAGTGGGAGGAAGAAGCCAGAGGGAGAATCAGGGCACTGTTCACGAGAGAGACTGAGACTTGTCAAGCCAGACTTGACCTGGCGTGGGATCAGTGGTGTAGTCACCATCAGGATTGCACAACCTGTCTAAATGCCACAGAATTGTGCAAAGAGCAGACTAGAACGGAGGACAAGAAGCAGAAGAAGACAGCGGAAGCTGATTGAGGACATAGTCTATGTGGTTGCCCACATAGCTAGTCGGTGGAAACGGAAGACAAGACCAAAGGTAGGAAGGGACCATCGTACAGACCACAAGGTGCGAGCGACTTGTTTGACCAAGACCACAGGAGCAAGGACGAGGTTCACCAGGAAGCCATCCCATGCGCCATCGCACTAAGCGGCTCCGGTCAGCACGGGAGGCAGGAACAAAGAGAACGGGATCAACCCGAAGTACTGGGCGACAAGCACGGATCAGTACCCGGGAGGTAGATTGGAGGAAGGCATCAAAGCGTTCTTGACGATACCGTCGCAACCAAGACGAGAGACGAGATGTAGATGATGAAGCAACCGGAGGGCAATCATGGACGATACGCCGCTGCCGGAGCCGGGACAGAAGAGACAAAGGAACGGAAGATGTAAGGAGCGAGAGCAGACAGTCATCAGGGAGATCAGAGACACGAAGACAGTACTTGAGCACTAGAGTATCGGCACGGAAATCCATAGACGGTAGATTACAGATGTGCCGAAGCACAACTGTAGAAGACGTTCTATAACCACCAACGATCATCCTTATACACCGGTCGCGGGTATAGCTCAGCTGGGAGAGCGTTAGACTGAAGATCTAAAGGTCGGGTGTTCGATCCACTCTAGCCGCAATTGGAGACACTACCAATGCTTCCATTAAAATGTTTTGCATCTGGATTGTACTTTTTTGCAGTTGCTATGATGATGAAGATAAGAATTACTGTAACACGCAAGAACAAAACGGCGGAATTTAAATCGTTGCGGTTTATAACGAACGCCTTACAGTTTGCAACGACCACCTTACACTATACAACAACCGCCTCTTATAACAACCACCCAAAATACCAAAAACAGAACAAAAGCATAAAATCCAAAAACATATAAATAACTCCAAATAATAATCACAAAAATACTTCACTTCTTATTAACTTCTTACTTACTTCACTTCTTATTTTACTTTTTCTTTTTATCAAATAAATATTCTTTTAAAGAGGCAAATTATCTCTTATTTTATTTAACATCAAGAACAAGAAGTCCCTTGAAGCTATCATACTTCATTGTAAAACCCCCTTTTATTTATCTTTTTATTTTTTTTTTATTTTACCTTTATCAAAACAGTCTGATCTACTTTATAAGATCTGGTGGTCACTATAACAAGCGAATCAAGCCAAATCTGACTCATATAAAAGCAACTCTTATATCAATTACACCCAAATCTGTTTATTTAAACCTCAACTCAACACTCCCAAACAGAGAAACTACTATAAACCAAATCATTACATTACAAAACACCTTACAATCTTTAATTTTTGACGTTGAAAGATATACTGTCATATGTTTTATTCTCCTTTTGGATTATGTTACAAAGATTCCTTTTTAATACTTCTACTTGTAAATGTCAACCGCAGTATATCCGCAGTGCTTTCAATATCAACATTATATCAATACATAACAAACGTCACCTCCGCAGCAAGTGTAAAATAGTATAAATATACATTATATTTATTAAATAAAATACAGTGACCCACAAAATTGTCCCAATGTTTCGTGATTTTCTCTTCTAGAGCTTGTAGAACCATAGTTATTAAGCTAGTGTACACCTTGTTGTACATCATTCAATAGCCAAAGTCATGTAGAAGCAAAAGACGTGACGCAAATTCAGATTAAAACAGCGCCGATGGAGATAGAGGAGCTAAAAATCAAACGGTGCATTGGGACAATTTTGTGGCACTTTTGAAAAAAAACAAAATGGTTTATTTATCTGATATTAATAGTCAGTCCAACGTCCTTTGTTCTTGATACATTGTTTTATACGCTTAGGCAGTGCTTCTATAACCTTTTGACACTCTTACGGCTTCATTAAGTCATACCAAACTTTAGTTACTCGTTCGTATAATTCATTCATGCCTTTTGGTGCTGTTTCATAATTATTCAGCCTTCTCTTTAACAATGACTACATATTTTCAATTGGATTCAAGTCAGGGGACTGTGCAGGCCACTCCAGGATGTTGTAGGATTGCTCTTTAACGTATTCTTTTACTAATTTAGACGTATGTTTGGGATCATTGTCATGCTGGAAGATCACCTGATGCCTTTCTAGTCCCTAGCTTATTGGTTCCATACTCAATTGTACGCTCCAGTTCATCCTCCAAAATCTCTTTGTATAATTTTCTATCCATGTTACCATCGATTTTGCACATCCAACCAACTCCAGCATAAGTAATGGTACACCACAGCATGGTATTACCTCTACCGTGTTTTACAGTCATCTTCACATGATGCAATTTCAGGCTTTCTCCGGATCGAATCCAAGTCCAGGTGCGTCCATCCGAGTTGAATATGTTGATTTTTGTCTCATCCGACCAAACAACACGTTTCCAATCATCTATTGTCCAATCCTTGTGAGCCATACACCAAGAAAGCCTCTTCCGGATGTTTTTAGCACTAAGCAAAGGCTTCTTTGGCTTCTCAATCGCACCAAGGCCGGTCTTGCGAAGGGTTCTGCACACGGTTTCGGCACTTACTTTTCTTCCGGTGTCTTTTTCTAGCTCCTTAGCCACCTTTGTTGCGCTAGACATGCGGTTTTTGGTCACTTGGCGCACACAATAACGCTCATCAGCCGCAGATAGCACCTTGGGCCGACCAGCTTTTGGCTTTTCAAGTCCAACGCAATGGGTTTTTCGGAGCCTCCCAACAGTTCTCTTACTTAGGCCAGTAACACCTTCCACTTCCCGAACCGACTTACCTTGTTTAAGTAACGAAATTGCTCGAACAACTGTATCTTGAGAGACTTGTTTCATGTTGAGATATAATGAGCGAGTAATAAATCAGTAGGAGATTAAAACTTCAGCAATGAGTAAAGATCAACTTAGAGTCATACGATGTGCATTTGTAAACAGTTTGGTACATCTGTACAACTTGTAGGTCGATATTTCATCGCTTTTCGTTTTTTTTCAAAAGTGCCACAAAATTGTCCCAATGCACCGTTTGATTTTTAGCTCCTCTATCTCCATCGGCGCTGTTTTAATCTGAATTTGCGTCACGTCTTTTGCTTCTACATGACTTTGGCTATTGAATGATGTACAACAAGGTGTACACTAGCTTAATAACTATGGTTCTACAAGCTCTAGAAGAGAAAATCACGAAACATTGGGACAATTTTGTAGGTCACTGTAGACAATCTTTAACTACTTAATAATTTATCTGCACCTTTGTTAATTACTATAAAAAGACTATTCGTGATCAACAACGACAATACAGTCAAGTTTTTTTTAGTACTGTAGCACAAATGATGAAATTTTAGATCAAGAAAAAAATGCTGATCACAAGAATAATTTTGATGTCCAGCGACATTGATGTCAAACAACACAAACAATAAGCCACGTCAATTTTTATATAAATAAGATGAATATTTTATACAAAATAACATTATCCAATAAATCATATCTTCTTGCGCTTAAAAAGCAATCTTTTTTTATTGGGTCATAATTACCTTTTCTTTTCTTTTTATTTTTACTTATTCTTTCTGATCTGATACCCGAGTTATCACGAATCAAGAAAGATCCCTTTTATTTGTTTTATCTTTTATCAAACAATCTTACTCTTAACCTTATTGATCTACATTACCTCAAAAAATTGTTCAATTTGAACCGCCTTTTACACATTTCGTACTGAATCTGCTTCGCATAATCTCCAATCCGCACTCAACATAAACCATTATGAAGCACTGCTTCTCAGCTATTTACTACACTGTAAGCATATCACGTGCTATGCGTGAAGTCTGGAAAATATCCAATCGAAAATCAAAATCAAAATGAACAATTTTTTGGGTTTTTTTCAACATTTTCTATTGTATTGGCTAATACTTAATCTCACTGCCCTTTTCTTTTAAAACAAATTGCAATCTTGGCGGCATGCTGCATACTAACTGCTCGCAGTATTCCTTTGTAAATTAATGGTACCAAATATCTGCAATCCGTTTAAATTGTTCTTTCATACTTAAGGGTGTAGTTTCATAAGCATACAGCCGGACTTTTAAGTAATTCCATAAATTCTTTATAGGATTCAAGTGAGGTGAATATGCTGGCCAATCCAGTAGCTGTACCTTGTTATCTACAAATCATTTTTGTGTTAATCTAGATGTATGCTTTGGATTGTTATCATGTTGAAATATAATGTCATCCTTTGACATATCGTATTTTTCTAATGAAGGGAGCATATCCTCCGTCATAATCTTGCAATACAGCTCTGAATCTAAGATTCCGAGTACTTGAGTGATATACCCAACTCCGTTCACTGTCAAACAGCTCCAAAGTAGTATACTACTGCCTCCATGCTTATAAGTTTGGTTGGTTATGTGATCCTGCAGAGGCCTTCCTTCTTGTAGCCAAGTCCATTGTTTACCATCTGAACCCAAACGATTGATTTTTGTTTCGTCGCTAAAGACTACTCCTTTCCAGCCTTCCTCTGTCCAATCCTTATACTTCTTGGCAAACTGAAGGCGTGCCTTTTTGGCAGAATGCGTTAAAGGAAGAGCTGTTGGTTTTCGTCGAGATTTAAATTTGGAGCTTTTAAGAAGGTTTCGCACGCTCTGATTGCAAATATCCGAACCTAAGCCCCTTAAGTCTCTGGCAGCGTGCTCTGCGGTCTTGTACACGCCAGCATTGAACCTGCCCAGTACAAAGCGCGCGTCGTATGTGTTAAGTTTCTTGGGTCGACCTGCTTGTAATACGGAGCAATGGTCTACTTCTTTCGCAATGTTAGAAGTAGACCCTTTAGAAACATGTAACTCGTTGCTGATAACATCGTACGTCTTTCCTCTTCTTAAAGCGGAAATAATTGCATTTCGTTGGGTTTCTGAAATTTCTCAATTTACCATTACTTGAAATGTCGAGATGGAGCAATGAGAGATTACAATGGGAAAACAAAAAAACCAAAAGTCGACCAGGGCTGCCTTGGAATAGCAGAAGCAGTCACGGGTAAAAACTATGATAACAGTCACCAGTTAGTCCTATGTTATTTGGGAACATAGGCGTAAATTTAGTTCATGTTCAAAAAAACCCAAAAAATTGTTCATTTTGATTTTGATTTTCGATTGGATATTTTCCAGACTTCACGCATAGCACGTGATATGCTTACAGTGTAGTAAATAGCTGAGAAGCAGTGCTTCATAATGGTTTATGTTGAGTGCGGATTGGAGATTATGCGAAGCAGATTCAGTACGAAATGTGTAAAAGGCGGTTCAAATTGAACAATTTTTTGAGGTACAGTAGGTCAAAAAACTGCTGCAAGGAATTGCAAAATTCAGGTTTTACAGCTGGTTGTCCATGGGTACTGCACCAAACTATCTCAAACCTTGACTGTTTGTACCTCAATAGAAAGTGTATTTATTCGTCGATTATCGGATATGGGCAATGGTTATTGGTGGAATTTGAGATCGCTAAAGGTAGTATTATGAACATCCGACATTTTTTACTTGTTCAGATATGTTTGAAATGACGAATTTTAATACGACCCAACCGGTTGCTATCATAATTTTTCACATTCTTGACATGATTAGAATGATGCCAGTATATAAAAGCGCTTACAATTCCTTTATTTTAAATTTTATATTCCCTTATTTAAATTATTTCTCTTTTTTACCCTATCGTCAATCGCATGCCTAAACGGCTGTCAGAGGAGAAAATAAACGATCACAAACAGGCATTAACCGCATCCACATCAATGTATGATATTTCCAAGGAGCCTGGATTACATGAATCAACTGTTAGTAGATACTCTAGACGGCTGTTTTCGAGTAGGACAGTAAATACAGGTGGTAGACCTACAGTAGTCTCCAAAGTGACGAAGCGGTTAATCAAAAGAAAAGTCATGGAATGGGTTCTAAAGACTTCCAAAGAGGTATACCGGGAGCCAGTTGGATTTGGCTACGATATCTCATACTAGTCAGAGATTAACGTACTGAAATTAATGGAGTTCCATTTTCTGATAGAAAAAAAGTAGCCATTTCAGACAAACGTGCATACGTAGCATCAGTTAGAATGGAAAAAGGAGCATCAGGACTGGGCAATGGTTGACTGACAACAAATCGTTTACTTTAATGAAACCAAGATCAACGTATAGGGCTTTGATGGTGATGATCACTATCGGAAAAGGCCAAGTGACCTTTTTCAACATCATGACCTGGATTTTGTAATCCACCATGAAGCTAGCAAATTGATGTCCTAGTGTTGTATAACCTCTGAAGGACCAGGATATGCTTGCTAGATTTACGATGGAAAGTTGTACTCGGGTGTTTACCAGCATATTTTGAACACTACGCTTCGTGATACGATGAAGTACTACAATATCGACTGGTCCAACATTTACTTTTAGCATGACAATGACCCAAAGCACAAGGAATAATTTACAATGGCCTAGTTATGTAGTAGCCAAGAGAGCTATATTAACGATTGACCAACTCGGAGCCACGACTTAAATTCAATCGAGCACGTATGGCATCAATTGAAGTTGAAACTCAACTATTACGAACAGAGAGCAAAGAACACGGATGTGCTTTGGGAACGAGTTGAGGAAATATGAATTGACTTCAATAAATAACTTTGTCAAAGACATGTAGATAATATTTCGGAAAGAACTCAAGAGATTATTAATAGAAAAAGAGGACCAACCAAATATTAATAAATAAATTCATTCCGTTGAAATTTTCATTTTTTCAAATTTTCAAATTGCGCGCCTCATACTTCCTTCAATACTTATCCAATAGGGCATAAACTCTTTCGGATTTTTCAAGACATGTAGAAGGTTTACTATGTGGGAACAGAGGCAGTTTGTACCATTGTAACAGGATATGCGCTATAAAAACCAAGAAAAATGGATTCCTTGCAGCAGTTTTTTGACCTACTGTAGTGTATAAAGATCTGGTGGTCACTACTCAAAGTCAATTTACTCTATCAAAAGTACTGTTAAACGTTCGATCAAATTACCTAAATTCAAGTCATTCATGACTTCAAACCTCAAATTAAACAAATCTACATCCCTTTAACACAAGCCACCTCCCAAGTACTAACAAGTTACAGTACTGTAACTATGATTATGAAGAGGTGAACTCCGAAACTCCTTTCAAGCTTTAATTTTTGACGTTTTGTAAATCACTTTGCAAATTGTCATTATTTTACCTATTCGATAAATTTTTAACCATTTGATATTTCTTTCACCTTTTGATATTTTTTTAACCTTTTGATATTGTAACACAATGCAGCAAACTTTGGCAGCATTTGACTTTTCTCTCTCCAACTAGTTCAAATCCAGGAACATACAAACAAATACGTATGAATACAGATAAATCCAGAAAAATACAAAAAAATATAGAATATCCATAAAATCATCAAAAACAGCATATAATCAGAAAAACCAAAGACATGTAAATAACTTCAATATTTCTTATACAGTGCCTCACAAAACCCTTCAAGTGTTTTGGTTTTTTTCGTTTTTTGCTTGTCACCGAGTACTAAGTACAGCAATTGGTAGCATGCCATACCTCATCTGAAAGCCACGATGATAGGGTACTTGGATAATGTTTAAACTCCGAGTTTCATTCAATGACAGCGGAGTAATAACATTTTAAAAACAGGCACACACTTGAAGGGTTTTGTGGGATTTAAAAAATCTCAAGTTAATGTCGTAAAAATCATCATAAACGTCACAAGAGTGTGGCTTATTAATGTTTTATGTAAAAGTTTTTTGCTTTTTACATTTTTCTGTTTTTTTTTGCTCTTTTTTTTTAACATTACCCAATTAAGTGACATGCGACCAATTAGCAATGACATTCAGAACGGAATTGTTCAACTTCTTAAAGAAGGGGTTTCTGGTGAAGAAATAACAAAAAAGACTGGTGTTAGTACTGGAACAGTTTCAAAAATTCGAAAAAACCACGATTTGGGAGATTTAAAAACTAATGAAGGCAGACCACGCCTAATCTCGACATTACTGGGTTGGCGAATCTTGCGAAATTTCAACTCTGGCAATTACAAAAATGCTTCAGATGCTGCTAGAAAGCTGTTGGAAGACGGTGAAAATATCAGTGCACAGACTATACGACGTTTTTTAAAAGATTCAGGTTATGCAGCAATTCATAAGCCTAAAGTCCTACCTTTGACGAAGCACCGTATGAAGGAAAGATATGAATTTGCCCGTGCACATCTATCATGGACCATCGACGATTGGAAAAAAGTAATTTTCAGCGACGAAACTAAAGTGAATAGAATTGGTTCAGATGGTTTACAATGGACTTGGACTAATGGCGATAAATTAAAAGACTTTCAGGTTCAGCATATGATCAAGCATGGAGGAGGCTCATTGATGCTGTGGGGCTGTTTAACATGGCATGATGTTGGATACCTATCCAATATCAAGGGAAGCATTAATTCTGACTTTTACATTGGTATTTTGGAAGATGAGTTAATGAAAACGATTGATTGGTATGATCTTGAAAAAGAGGATATTATATTCCAGCAAGACAATGCTAGTATCCATACTGCTAAAAAGGTCTCTGAGTGGCTGGACAACAATAATATTACTGTATTAAGATGGCCTTCTCACTCTCCAGACTTAAATCCTATTGAGAATCTTTGGTCAATTCTGGAAAGACACTTATTGCAGTATGAAAAGCAGCCTGACGGAATGCTTGAGTTATGGTCAAGAGTAGAGAACGTTTGAGAGTCAATTACTCAGAATGAGTGCCAAAAACTCATAGAAAGTATGCCTGAACGTATTAAAGCAGTTTACAATGCAAAAAGGGGTCATACTAAATATAAATTGTTATAAAATAAAAATCCCACAAAACCCTTCAAGTGTGTGCCTGTTTTTAAAATGTTATTACTCCGCTGTCATTGAATGAAACTCGGAGTTTAAACATTATCCAAGTACCCTATCATCGTGGCTTTCAGATGAGGTATGGCATGCTACCAATTGCTGTACTTAGTACTCGGTGACAAGCAAAAAACGAAAAAAACCAAAACACTTGAAGGGTTTTGTGAGGCACTGTAATATTGCATACAAGAGTACTTTGTTATACTTTTGTACTTACTGCATACACGCTTCTTCAGTTCCAAAAGTTAAAAAAAAAGTTCTGGTTGTCATAATGGGAACGTTTTGATCTCTGCTCCAATTATCCGGCAAAATATTACTATTATGTGCCTCATCGTCAACTTCGAAAGCTTCTATTTCCAATAATTCTTCATTGTCGTCATTATTGATAGAAATAACTTCTTGATCCAAATCTGAAGTTTGTTCGGTTTCTAACTCTATTTCTTCAACTTCATCATCAGAATCAACGATAACAATGGGGTTGTTGGAGGAAGTAACAGGTCTTTGACGGCGAATACCAGCAGGATTGGTGTAGTTTGCGGTAGAGATATTGATAAAAGACATGATATACTAACTTTAATTTGAAAGATGTAAAAAAGGGAAGAAAAAAAAGGGGAAAAAAAACAGGGGGGAAACGCGAAATAAAAAAAAATTTATTCAAAATAGTTAAGTCACAAAAAGCAAAAATTCAGACATAAAAAACGACTGCTAAAACTTTCAGAAAAAAAATTACACACACAAGGGTCGAACATGCGACCCTCTTCATACAAAGACGACACCTTATCCATTCTGGACAACGACATGCATAATGCTATTATACTATATCGATTATAGCATTCATATTCCTAAAATCGTCGATTTCCAAATAAGGAAGTTAGAAATTTTAAAGTCCGACGGCATCAAACTTACAACCATCCCTAAAGAGGTGTACCGGGAGCTGGTTGGATTTGGCTACGATATCTCATACTAGTCAGAAATTAACGTACTGAAATCAATGGAGTTCCATTTTCTGATAGAAAAAAAGAAGCCATTTCAGACAAAAACGCATACGTAGCATCAGTTAGAACGGGTCAAGGAGCATCAGGATTAGGCAATGAGTGACTGACAGCAAGCAGTGTACTTTAATGAGACCAAGCTCAGCGTATAGGGCTTTGATGATGCTGATCACTATTGGAAACGGCCAAGTGACCTTCTTCAACATCATGACCTGGATTTTGCAATCAATCACGGAGCTAGCAAAATGATGCCCTGGGGTTGTATAATCTCTGAAGGACCAGGATATGCTTGCTAAATTTACGATGGAAACTTGAACTCGGGTGTTTACCAGCATATTTTGAACACTACGCTTCGTGATACTATGAAGTACTACAATTTCGACTGGTCCAACATTTACTTTTAGCATGACAATGACCCAAAGCACAAGGCATAATTTACAATGGCCTAGTTATGTAGTCACCAAGAGAGCTATGTTAACTATTGGCCAGCTTAGATCCCCGACTTAAATTCAATCGAGCACGTAGGACATCAATTGAAGTTGAAATTCAACTATTACGAATATAGAGCAAAGAACACGGATGTGCTTTGGGAACGAGTTGATGAAATATGAAATGACTTCCATAAAGATCTTTGCCAAGGACATGTAGATAACATTCCGGAAAGAACTCAAGAGATTATTAATAGAAAAGTAGGACCAACTAAATATTAATAAATAAGTTCATTCCGTTCAAATTTTCAAATTGCGCGCCTCATACTTCCTTCAATACTTATCCAATAGGGCATAAACTCTTTCGGATTTTTCAAGACATGTAGAAGATTTACTATGTGGGAACAGAGGCAGTTTGTGCCATTGTAACAGGATGTGCGCTACAAAAACCAAGAAAAATGGATTTCTTGCAGCAGTTTGTGACCTACTGTACAGTAGGTGAAAAAAGTGTTGCAACCTTAGTTCAATTCTCGCTTAATTCCATGTTCCAGGCAAACTAATGCACAGATACTTTCTTCCTGTTAAAGCATAAAAGTACCTCCTGTTGTACGTATGTTAGCATTATTAAAATGACTTACATGATACTAGCTGAGGAGGAAAGGCTTATGATACGTGAAAAATTCCATATTCTGATTTTTGCAAAAAAGTGACATTTTTATTAAGAAGCTGTGTGCTCTTCTTTTGCCTTAATAACAGCTTCAGTTCTTAGTTGCATGGTATCTACAGATTGTTTGCGAAGATAGATAATAAACTTGTTCCATTCCATATCAACGTCTTCCCATAGATAATCAACGTCACATGTATGTGTGCCATAAGTTCTGATTTGAAGTTTATGCTGGTGCTAAACACGCTGTATTGGATACAAGTATAAACTTTGCATTGGCTAGTAGTTACTACATTAGATGTTGGTCACAGCCAAGTATTTGATTGTCAATTTCAACTTCTAGTTAGGGTTCTTAACTAACTGAAGGTAAAATTGAGACTTGTCAAAACTGTCGTACCCTAGCATTTTCATGTATGTGACATCAACCATTTGCTGGTAAACCTCTGAATTTACAATCCATCGTAAGCTTGACACCCATGTCAACCACTGTTTTAGTTATATGCCTCTACATAAATAATTGCGCACGTAGATGCTTATCTGCAAAGTGCAGGTGGTTGGACGTAAAGCATCGCCTGGTCTTACGCAGTAGTACTTGACACCATCAGATGTCTATATACTAATTTTCACTTCATCAGAAAAGACTACTTGTCGCCATGAATCAATATACTAGCTGCGGTACTTTCTGGACTAAAGTAACTTTCTCTTCGTATGCTCTTTTGTCAAAAATGGCTTCTTTTTTTTCAGCTTCGCATGGAAGTTCATTGATTTTAACTCATCAACTGTCGAACTATGCAATATGGAGAGCCCAGGTTCCAATAGCAGTCGATACACATCTTTGTCTATCTGTAGCTGTCCCCTAATGGTTTGGATTTTCATGTAATTCTTGGTAACATCAGCCACAATTGGTGGTCTACCCAGCTGACTGCTTGAGATATTGACCTTTAGCTTCTTTGTATATCAATAAACAAGTGATGGGAAAATATGGAGCTCGGCATAAATATCAGCAACTATCCTGCTACCATGCAACACAGACTTCATACCATATTAGCTACGAGATGATGAAGCAGATGGCATTTTGTGTAAAAAAGTATGAAAAAATAAATTGAGAATAAGTACGGAAAAATTAATGAAAACAATCCATCTATTTACATCAGAATAATATAAAGGGTAACACATTTCTAGCTGAGAATGACATAGCACCGGTTTCCTTAGAGAAGTTGGTTGGTTTTTAATCAGAATGATAAGTAGTCGTTTTTTGAATATAGAAAATTGTGAATCCGCAACATAGCCAATCAAGTTTTTCCAGCTGTGCTTTAAACAGGAGAGCGAAATTGAAGTATGTAGCAGCCACGACATCAGTCTAAATACCCTATGACTTTGGAGACACAGATTGGTCTAGGTAAGGAGATTAAGCTGAAAAAGTGCGATTTCTGGAAAGGTTGCAACACTTTTTTCACCTACTGTATTTTGAAAGCAAAATGCGTTAAAATTAGTTTATTTAATAACCAATGTAAAAGCCATCAGCCTCAATAACTGCATGGCATCGATCCGGCATACTTTTAATAAACTTTTGGCATTCTTCGGCCGTGATTTGGTACCAAGTGTGACCTATGCGGTCCCATAGCTCATGTATACCACAGGGAGGGCAGTCATAGTTTCTAAACAGCCGACGTCTAAGCAATTGCCACATGTTTTCAATTGGGTTCAAGTCTGGTGATTGTGGTGGCCATTTCATAGCATGAAAGTGTTGCTCATTTAGCCATTTTGACACGACTTTAGCTGTATGTTTGGGATCGTTGTCCTGCATAAAGATAAATTGATTTGCTGATTTTCCACTTTCTTTCATGTACCAGGCTAAAGACTTCATCAAATCATCTTGTAAAACCTCCAAATAAACGTCCTTAGTCATGTTCTTGCCCACATCCACAATATAGCCTGGACCATACCAGCTAATACAGCTCCATACCATTATAGAGCCTCCTCCATGCTTCACTGTCTCACGAACACACTACAGCGCAGAAGAACACGAGTTGAAGCACCCGTACGCTTGCTCAAGCGTCTTTTATGCTAGTTCCAGCATATTTTTTGCCATTTTTTTTAAGTTGTTCTCCGCATTTTTTTTAAAACGCTTCAGTCTTTTTTATTGCTACACTTTTTTTTTGGCATGTAAATACTGAAATAGGGTGGATCTACTTGGCGAAATCACGTTTTAAACTATACACAACCTGAGTTATGCTATTAAAAGACGAAACGAAGCGATATTAAACAGCTTGCATTTTTGTGCATGATGACTGTAATGGTCGTAAAGAGATCCCTATTCATTAGTTTCTTTAAGCAATTGCAAAGAAAGTAGATTATATGCAATTTTTTTTTTTTAAAAAGACGCTCTGCAACTTTCTTTTTTGTTTCTTTCTTGAGCTATATTTTGCGGTTGTTTTTAGAATAGATAATTTACAACAACGAAAAAAGAGACAACATATAACTCAATCACGGCCAAAAATGTAAAAGAAAAAAACGAAGATCATGTATTTATGCTACTGTCAACTGTCGTATCCTAAATCACTTTTACATTTTGTGCTCCAGCTGACATGCTTTTAAAGGAAGCTTAAATTGTGAAAAAGAAGACATGTAAGCATTATGGCGAAGAGTTAGTAGTGTGCCTGTACCATTAGTTTTATTTATTTCAGCAAATTTAAACAAGACATGTTTTGATTGCCGTAACTTTTCTTTGTTTCCAATTATAGTACTGCTTCAATATACTTTGACTAGTCAAGTTACATTACAACATTTTTATATTAGTTGAACTGAGAGTGATATGGTCATAGCTGTGTCCCTATACTGTTTTGTATTAACTATGGGGAAGTAAACTGAAGAATATAAATACGTAATAGATATAAAAAAGAGCTTTACAAACTATTATCAAGTTCAAATCATATACAATAAAGTAATTCATTTATAAATTACTCCCTCATTCGGTAAAAATATTGTTTTGAGTAGGTTGTCCTTTATTATTATAATTTTTTCTGTTGTATTCAGTTTATTGAAGCCAAAGAAGCTTATTTGTTTTGTTGCTAAAGAATAATAGATCCAATAATTGTTTTAATCATTTACATGAATTAAATAATCCAATTTGCAAAAACAATACAAAAAAAAAAATAATAAAAAAAACCCGTTTGCAAATGCTCTGAAATGACGTCGTTATAACTTACAAGTGTTTCAAAAAGTACAAAAAACTTCCGATTGTACTTCTTTTCCTTCTTCATGTAATCCTGCTACGAAATTCTTATGGCTCATAGTTATTTTTCACTATTCTAAACACTTGCTAACAATTAAATTGTTATTATTTATCTTGTATCTTAATCTTGTTATTTGCCCCTTTCCACCAAAATTGCTTTTTTATCCTGAATTATAATTGTACGTTAGTCGATTAACACATGGCTCCGTGAAAGTGTAAAAGTAAATAGTTATGATAAAGAAAAATATGCTTACTTTTGATTCTAGTGATTTATAGAAGAAACTTGGATAACATGCTTTTACAATTACTTAACAAGATTTAGCTTTTTTTTTTAAAGGTAAATTGTAATCGTTTGTCGATATATATTGTGTCTAACATATGTCTATAGAATATGAGATACTCAAATGAAAAGTCTTTATTAAATCCTGTGCTTTATGAAGCATCTAGTGGAGAAAAGTGTATACGGTAGAAAGAACAAAAAAAAAATCATACAAGTTCAGTGCTCATAATGAAAAAATCTTACTTTGATTAGCATATTGGATATAAGGTTGTAAGTTCCTTGAACAGCAACGTAAAACTGTAGGATAATGGAAGATGTCAAACAGCATATCATTTTGTAGTGCAACTTGTTAACAGAAACAAAACCTGAGCCTCTGTTTAACAACTCTGAAAACGATTCTTTTTTATTACAGTTACAAAAGGTATAAAAATAGTTTCTTTTAAAAAGTTTTAAGTATAGTAACATATGAATAGAATTTATTTGGGTTATAAGCAAAGAGTGGTTGATATGAGTATAGCTATACATAAGATAAGATTAGATTATATCTTGGATGAAGATTTGATGGTAATTAGAAAAAAAGGAACGTGAAAAAAGAAATTATTAAATCATAGACGTAGGCATATAAGCATAAAAAATAAAAGAAGAAGATTGCATCAATGAAATGAAGAAAAAGGCATTAAAGATCGGAATGCATACCATCATGTTTATCACCAACTTTGTCATCATAACGCATATATGGCCATACAACTTTGAATGGACAATGTAAAAGATACGATGCAAGAGGATTCCGGGCCAGGTATTTGTACTACGTGAGATCCAAATATAGCAATCAATGCGCCCGAATTTTCCGGATCGAATGGTGTAACTTTTATGGCCGTTACACGTAAACTCAGCTCGTGAATCGCATTACAACGGAAAAAAACTACCTTTGGCGGACTAAAAAAGAGCGATTGCGTGCCCGTTATTTGTTACACATAGTCATCCGTTACCTCAAATGATGCAAATAATTTTTCCGCTTTCAATGGTGGTATTTTTGAAGGTGTCACTGTATTACCTGACGAGCTACAGGCCTTCAAAGACGAAAAAATTACCTGGCTCACCGTCAACGGTGGTTACGGTGTGATAGCGGACCGGATACTACCCGTATTTAAAACCTATACACAACTGTCGATGCATTTGATGATTCTGCACCCTATAGTCACAAAACGAGCTTCAGTAGCCTTGCTTAAAGCTATAGTCGGGTGTATTAATATGTGAATATAACAACGACATGCATACAAACAATGAAATCTACACTGCTAGTAGTAGCTACCGAGTTGTAACCACGAGTGCTAATTTCCGAGTTGTAACCATGTGCATATTTGAGTATTTAATATGTGAAACATCGTGTTTAATTGCTGGTCAAATATCTATATAAAGTGACATACCTTTTTTCTTCCTTTTTTTTTCGTCTTTATTTTATTTACTTAATATGCCTCGTTTCAACTCATCTGCTTCTGTTCATTCAAACAACGGTGCCACTCCTCGTAGAGGAGGTCGAGTATCTGGTCAAGTAGTTTTAAGCTACAGGTCTTATCTTCCTCCTGCTGGTGACCGTGTCCTTGAAGCGCAAATAATTGTTAGTCCTGAAAGAGCATGGGAGTAAGTTAATTATAATAAAAAACATTACATTGCGATAGTAGGATTTTTTTTCTTACTAAGTCTTTACCTTTGTTTGCAGTCATCTTTTATCCGTAAACAACGCTTTTCATAGAACTAATGTATGTGGCATTGATGGCTGTCGAAGAATTTGCACTTTAAGAAATCGTGTCGACAGTGGAAGACTGACGTACTATTGTGCTGGTGGTCTTGAGATTGATGAAAATGGTGCTACTATTGGTCATGCTGGCAGAAAATCACGCGCTTGTACGTATAATTCGGTGTTCTACAATCGTAAATGCTTGACCAATTACACTCTTTCGGTGATGTATGACTATTTGAAGGACTCAAGCATCACCAATATTTGCAACTCTCATGGCATGAGCCGTCCTGCTGTGACTTCATTGGCAAATGATCTTCGTTTAATGATGCTCAGTGATTATAATGCCCATAATCGACAAGAGGAGCATAAGCTAGGCTCTAACGTAAGATGTCACCATGTACAAATAGATGAGTCTAAGTTTGGCAAGCGAAAAAACCATCGTGGTCATCGTGTAGAAGGCATCTGGGTCTTTGGTATGGTTGAATGCTTGGTGTTTAGGATAGGGGGTTTTAGGTAAAAGTAGTATAACAACAAAGATAAAGAAATACTGTTAGAACTTGGTATCTCTTTATTAAGTTAAGATAACTAAGATTGAATATCATTAATTCTACATGTAAAAAGTGAGAGTATTTATAGACATGATACGGATAAAGAATTAGGACAGATCTATGATCAACTCGACAGAATAGATGATTACTATTTCTAATTATTAGTTTAGCCTGTTCCTAGCTTGTATTGTCAATTATGCTATTGGGATGGTTTCAGATAACTCTGGATGTAGGACTATTTAGGAGACGGTACGGATGAATATAAAATCCTCTAGTTCCGTGATTGGATATTATGGCTAATAATAATATCTCAGTTAGGATAAATGTTTGCGTGACTTAATGATGATCCGGTAAATAATTGTCATTCCTTATTCAACATGCTCATATTATCAATAAACTATATTACAACCACGCCATACATTTGACTGTGTGAAGTTAATATGAATAAAGCCTAATATAAAAATCTAATCAAAGTCTTCTATTGATCTGTGCTGGGAATAATGTTATAAATGATTCCAAAGTTATGTCAACATATTATTTAGGATCATATGAGATTCCTTTTACTAAAATAAAGTGACTATAATCTTATGTATCCTTAACACTTGGTCCCAGTCAATGAAGCAGATCGATTTTACACTTACACTGATCATCGAACTGGCGAACAAGAGCTAAGACCTAGGTATGAAGCAGGGCGCAAATTCTTTTGCACCGTCCCTAATCGGACAGCGGCAACACTCTTGCCCATCATTTATGATAACTGCCAGCGTGGGTCAACCATTAGATCTGATGGATGGAGAGCATATTCCGGTCTGCACCCTAGGGAAGAGCGTGACGAACATACTGGCGAGATACTTGACAACACAAGCGCCTACAATGATGGCAACTTCTTCTTTGCTAGACATCAGGTTGTCAACCATTCCTTAGACTTTGCCACGGTAGATCAAGTCCAAGGTAACCAAGGCTCATTTTCTGGTTTGCCCATATCGGGAAAAATTCATACCAACATGATTGAAAGCATGTGGGCTCCTCTAAAAGCATTTATCAAGCCTCGTAATCGAACCAAAGAGAACTGTTACAAGCGCATCCTGGAGTACCTTTGGCGAAGCGAAAATGCAGGTAGTGTAAAGCAGTGCTTTGAACGTATGATTCGTGAGGTGGCAATGGATTCGAATACAGCTCAACAGTCTGCTGAAACTGAAAACTGGTTTACCCGCGGTGTTGATGGCAATTCGCCTTCTGTGTCAGCTCGAATTGCAGCTAGAGATGCTCGCCGTTTTGAAGCATGGGTAGAACGTCGTCGTGCCCGCGATGCTAGGGAATTGTTAGAAGAAGAAGCGATACTATCGGACAATGACAGCATTATTGGTGGCCCAGATGGTGAGGTCATGCAGGATCATATTCTTGAAGCACGAAGCAGTTTGGGTCAGTCTGGCATTCAAGGTTCTATTGCTGCAGATAATGGTGAAGCAGGAGTCCCCAGCCCAGCAGCTATTCGTTCGATCGGTAGGCCTAGAAGTGAACGTCGATCAGTAGGCAGACCAAGAGCTGTTGCACCTTCTGTTAGTAATCACCCTGGTAGTGGCAGGCGTTCAGTTGGTAGACCAAGAGCTGGAAATCGATCTGTAGGAAGGCCTCGACGTGGTTGAAGTCTAAGCGATCGTTTCTCTAATCATTAAAGAACCAATGTATAGCTTTTATTGAATTAAATATGGTTTAAATTTTATGTTATTTTTCTTTAATATGGTGACTTTTTATGATAATCTTCTAGCTTTTATGCTTTGAAACAAATAAAACTTTATAAGTGAACACAATACTTAACATGGGTATGTCCTTTTTTTGTATGTGCATATTCAATACGCATCAACAAGCTTTGTATTGGAATTATAATGTTATTGTGGAATAGGCGTGTTATTTCTCTCGATTAATAAAAGTAATAAAATAAGTCGAAAAATCGATGAGTCTCTTGAACCTCTTTATTGAGTAAGGACGAGAGAGAGAGCCCATTCAATACAAACTACGTCTTAGAATATAATAATGTGATTTAGGGTCCGAGGTAGTACGGTATAAATTGTGTGGGCTGTTTATCGTATATAGCACTTTGGGCTATATATGATATACAGTCAAATTATTAGTTGAAGAATCTTTTGAGTGATCTCACACGACATTAAGAAAATTATTAAGGTAAATACGACAGTTATAAAGAAAAATCCCACTTTGTATATTGAACAACTAAAACTGACGGTCTACTACGTTGATAAGGTAAAGCTGTGACTTATTCCCCAAGCGTTCCTACATTATACTTTACATCTTTAAAAGCTTGACTGTTTAAGAATAATAATGCTTCAACGACACGGTGATGATATATTAGCGAGTATGTTTCTCAATAGAGCTCTGTATTCTTCATGTTTTGACAGGACAATAGGATACTGTCTTATGGCACCGGGTTAAATGTTCACAGGTTGGGTTAAATAAGAGTTGATTATGATAATTAGTAACTACGTTTAATAATATGTCTCTGTTCATACATAAGTAGTTGGTTAATAAGATTAGTATATATAATTGTTCCTCTGCGTGTCAAATTATATCGGTGGTAGCTATCTTTAGTTATCTAATCTTAGATGTCGTATTTACCCCATTAAATACTTATTATTCGTATGAGATTACTCAAATCTTATATAAAAAATAACAAGTACTGGATACATAATATTATATATTACATATTCTCTAAGACTCATTTACAATATTAACCATATACAATATTTATATTATTCAAGTTCAATACTAAAATTGACCTTGAACTCACTTCGGTCCCTGAATAATCTTATTTCCTATATAAAGGCGTAGTTTGATTAAATGGGTTCTCGCGAGCGTCTTGAAATCTAATAAAGAGGTTACATAGAGACTCATTCACTAGTTTTTCAAGCACTATCTCCTTTTAATTCTCAAATTTTTATCTGCAAATATCTCATCAGATCGTACTCGAGCTAATATAAGCACTCTTCAAATCGTTCTTCAATAAAAACATTGGACTGTAGCACCATCGCTCAGTCTCGTCAATTTTCGTTGTTTCTATTTTTATTGCTAAAGCACTTTGTTGTAGAACAGAGTCTGATTATAACGGACATTGAATAATCACAACTAAAAGAAGTATATTAAAATTGATAAAAGATAATAATTTAAATCTTTATTAAATAAAATATACTCTTCTTCTTTTTATATAAAACTATCACTGTTAAATTCATTCTATAAAGTAAACATGAACACTAAATAAGTCATGATCTTTACTATTCATCATTTCTGTAAATGAATAATAATGGATCAGGTACCTAATCAACTTTGATCTGACTGGAGGCATTTCATATAAATATATCTTTCCTCTCAATGAAGACGGGACAACTCTCCCAGATCAGTTAAAGAACAATAAGATCTATAAAAACAACGAATTAAAAATTTTCATAATCGATTCAGTGATCATTCTTCAGTCAAACATGTCAATTATTGAATCTACGCTCATAGCTACTCATTTATCCGCCAACTGATAGAAGAATATAAAAAGTAGACTTTGTAATGATTTCTTTTTAACAATTAAGGTTGTCTTAAAGTTCAGTCTCAAAAAGTATTCTTTAGGTTTTACTGCTACCTTTAAATTACTTTACCAGAACATGACACACTTAACCAATGTAGCGTTTTAGTGGTTTGAAGCCCATAGCTCCTGAATACTATTGTGGCCTCTTCATACGTATCATTGTTCGTTGCAGAATCATCAAATGCATCGACAGTTGTGTATAGGTTTTAAATACGGGTAGTATCCGGTCCGCTATCACACCGTAACCACCGTTGACGGTGAGCCAGGTAATTTTTTCGTCTTTGAAGGCCTGTAGCTCGTCAGGTAATACAGTGACACCTTCAAAAATACCACCATTGAAAGCGGAAAAATTATTTGCATCATTTGAGGTAACGGATGACTATGTGTAACAAATAACGGGCACGCAATCGCTCTTTTTTAGTCCGCCAAAGGTAGTTTTTTTCCGTTGTAATGCGATTCACGAGCTGAGTTTACGTGTAACGGCCATAAAAGTTACACCATTCGATCCGGAAAATTCGGGCGCATTGATTGCTATATTTGGATCTCACGTAGTACAAATACCTGGCCCGGAATCCTCTTGCATCGTATCTTTTCCTTCAGCCCTTTGAATTTATTCTTTGTTGCTGAATATAAGAATAACTCAACACATTCAAGTTGTTTGCCACATCTAACACAGCAAAATGCTTGCATTCAATATCCTTTTCAGCCATTTACAACTTTCTGAAAGCGGGCTTGATTACTATACGTACAGTGGGTGGACTAATTGTCCCAGTGTTTCAACTTTTTTTACTTTCGACACCATAGCTCAACCAATTCTCAGGCTATGCGGATAGTTCTATGCTCATTAGAAAGGTCTCAGTCCGTGCTACATTATATCAAGCACTCAGTGTTCGGAGGTTACACAGTCTGAGTTTATCAGCAATAGAAAAAACCACCGCACTGGGACAATTTTTCCGCTACCCGCTTATTTTGCAATCCATTCCAAACATCGCTTTCTTATCAATCATAAATCACCGGAATTTGCATACCAACCCTATTTATGACAATCTATGACTCATACCTTTAATGTAAAGTATAAATAGCCGTACGTTGTCAGTTTTTTTTTACAATATTTTTTGTCTCTTTCTATACTGTACTTTCTCAACTTTATCTTGCCTCAAATGACTCGTACTATCAGCAAATCTGCTCAAAATCAAATCCAATTGCTCTTGGCTAGTAACATGACATATGAGCAAGTTATGGAACGCATTTTCGGATTGAAAAAATCCACTTTAGATAGGTATATCAACTAGTTCTTTTCAAATAGAATGAAGGCAGCCCCTGGTCAAAGAGCAACTATTGGTGAAACTACCAAGTCATACATCCGTAGACAAGTAATAAAGGGTGAATTCAAGACAGCCAAAGCAGTACATCAATATCTGAATGGTTTGGGGTATACTATTGGTTATTCTGCAGCCTTGAAGCTTCTTAAAAGTATGAACTTCAGAGCTAAAATTAAAGCCAAGAAGCCTTTGCTCAGTAAGCAGCACAAGGAACGACGTTTAGCATGAGCAATGGCTCACAAAGCCTGGACAACCGATGATTGGAGGCGTATGGTGCTTAGTGATGAGACGAAGGCAATGTTTTCGGGTCAGACGGTTGCAAATATTACTGGAGTCGACCAGACTATGCATTGCAGCCTTATCACTTAGACCTTACAGTAAAAGGTGGCCAAGGAAGTGTCATGGTACGGGGTTGTATCACTTAAGATGGATTTGGGTATGCTTGTTGGATACATGATGGGACTATGAAAGCTGTAGATTATGTAAATATCTTAGAAACTACCCTTATGGACAGCTTAAAGTACTATGGATACAATCCTGAGGATATCTATTTTCAACAAGATAAGGATCCTAAGCACACTTCGAAGCTTGCTAAGCAATGGTTTGTGGATAACAACTTCAACAGTGATCATATCTATAGCTGACCAGCCCAAATTCCCGATTTAAACCCTATTGAACACGTATGGCATCACCTTAAACTCAAGCTGAGTGTATATGACACTAAGGCTAAAGGTGTACATGAGTTATGGGAAAGAATTGAAAAAGAATGGAATACTTTTGCAGTGGACGAGTGTAGACGATATATAGACAGCATGCCTGACCGTTGCAAAGCAGTTATTAAAGCTAAAGGGGGACATACCCGCTATTAAATAAAATTTATGTTCAAACGGAAAAATTGTCCCAGTGCGGTGGTTTTTTCTATTGCTGATAAACTCAGACTGTGTAACCTCCGAACACTGAGTGCTTGATATAATGTAGCACGGACTGAGACCTTTCTAATGAGCATAGAACTATCCGCATAGCCTGAGAATTGGTTGAGCTATGGTGTCGAAAGTAAAAAAAGTTGAAACACTGGGACAATTAGTCCACCCACTGTATGTTGGAATTATATGTAGACTTATTTTTAAGAAAACTCAATGATGATCAGGAATCACTACTTGGATTTTTTTATTGCCATGAAGTGATGAAGCAACAGGTTCAATGATAATGCTAGACACACTTTCCATGCCAACTTCCAAGTCAACATATATATTAGCATCGTTATCAACATCATCAGACAAAGTAGTCTCTGAAACAGAAATTTTCAGTGACAGTTCACCTGCTTTGTATTGTTAAATAAAGGGCGACATACATCCACCACACATCTGATGTAACTGTAATTTGGCAAAGATAGCACCAATAAAGGATTTACAAAGATTACAAGCATAAGAAGCGGTTTGAGACATTAGAAAGTATATTTTTTAACAAAGGTAAAAAAAAAAAAAAAGAAAAAGAAAAAGAAAGACATATACAGTAAGGGACAAAATCAGTCCGTTTTTTGGTTTTTTCGCAATGCCTCGCCGGGAATTAAGCTTAGAGCTCTGCTTTGCTGACGAAAAATTTGTCTCTTCCTTCAACAAATTTGACAATATTTGTCGGAAATGGTATTTTTTATTTTCCGACATGTTATAAGAAGATATATTGAAAATAATGTATTTTTATTTTTTTGAATTTCGATTAGTACTTGGTATCGCGGCCCTTACGCTGGATTACGTCCCGAACTCGATGGGGCATAGAGTGAATAAGGTTTCTACAGTACTCTGGAGTTGCTAGGTCATACCAAAGCTTCGAAACCCGGTCAAAAAATGCTTGATCAGCCTCAATCACGGAAGGGGGTGGTCTTGTCATCTGTTCCCTCTTTTTAAGCATGGCCCATGCATTTTCAATTGGGTTAAGGTCAGGAGAGTATGCTGGCCAGCTCAGTAGCTTAACCTTGTTCTTTTGGAACCATTTTGAAGGAGCTGAAGCACAATGGATGCTTGCATTATCTTGTTAAAAGATCATGTCACTACTTTGCAGGCCATAGTACTTCAATGTTTCCTTGTATTCCTCCTCAAGTACTGATGTATATAGCTCACCATTTACATTACTTTGTAGCCAGGACATGTAGCCCTCTCCATATATAGTTATGCAACTCCAAAGCATAATCCCGCCTCCTCCATAAGCACGTTTCTTCTTGTAGTGATGGTCTCGATAAGGTGCATTATCCTCTTTCCAAGCGTATTCTAGACCATTAGACCCTCTTTTTTGGATCTTTGTCTCATCAGAAAAGACAACGCGTTCCCAATCAGTCTCGGACCAGTCTTTATGAGCCTTTGCCCAATCATATCGTGCCTTTTGCTTGCCATTATTAAGTGGAAGTACCGTCTTTTTTTTAGTCGATTTTAGACCTTTGCGTTTGAAAGTACGAGCAATTGTTTTTGGATTGACCATTTGATCTGGTTTTTTAACGCCAAAGGAAGCATCGGCTGCGCTTTTAGATAAGCCAAGTCTTATGTCTCTAGCTGCTTTGGTTTCCTCCCTATGTGTGAGTAAACGACGTCTACCCGCGCTATTTTTTGACTGCAACTTGGTTTCCCTTGAAATTCTTCGAATCGTGGACCTTCCACAGCCTACTTTTTTTTGAATTACATCCCATGGAATGGAGTGATTGAACATGTTTTCGATTTGGGCATGTTTGTCGGCATTCTTTGCTGTCATGGCGTGTTTGGCTAATCTGAGATGAGGTAAATGGGGAAAAAGAAAAAATGTAAAAAGTAAAATGAGCTAAAATATGAGAGTGCGTAAGCGTTCACTGACGTCATAAGACGTATCAAACTAAATTGCAAGCCAATCCAGTGACTGTTTCTGGAGATATGGTGTCTAATGCAAAATCGGGCGTTAGCAACAATCACGGAAAATTACTTTTTCCGCCATAACTACAGAGAAAATGGTGGTAGAAGCAATTAGGTTACACCAATAATTTTGTCTAGTTCGCGTGCAAATTTAATGTCAGCAAAGCGGAGCCCTAAGCTTAATTCCCTGCGAGGCATTGCGAAAAAGCCAAAAAACGGACTGATTTTGTCCCTTACTGTAATAATAACTCAAAGGTATTTATACTTCTCAGTGCACTACCATTTAAATTAAAATTTTTCAGAATATTGTGTATTTAGTATAGAAATCAGATGAAGATCATGGTTCCTGAGGTTGTCTATCTGGCTTAGCTGATTAATACTACCTAATTAGTCAATGGCTTTGTATGAAGCCATGCTGATTATTAGAGATGATTCGTATATCTAATGCATGTGCATTATCATTTCTGGAGTATTGTAGGTAAAAACAAACAAACAAAAAAAAAAAGTGGGAATTAATATAGGGCGTAAACAAACATTGGTTCATATCTTGTAATATACATTTGTAGATAGCAAGTAGCCTTTAGTTTAGAAAATATAATACTAAAATGCAAATACTTATGGAAAAAGAAGAGATCAATATAAAACTGTAGGTATTAGAGACAATTGTTCTCTAGGCTAAAGTTAAGTAAAGCCCATTTTTCTTTTATTTTGCTATGCTTTTTTTCTTCTTAATAAAAAAAGAAATGTTCATTCCTTAAATTCTTAATTGTGGGTACCATATGGGATTGTTTCGTCATGACTAAATCTTCGCAATGGTAATGTAAACTATTTTTCTTTCTCTTTTTTTTTTATTTGCCTTTGCTATTCTTCAATGTTATTGGTCCTACGACGTTAGTTCAACGAAATAAACTTGCATGAATTTTAAAGCGTTTTTTTTTTTTTTTTTTTTTTTGCGTTTTTGTCATTACTCTACTCTGTTAACAGTTTTTGATACTTTTAACTATTACTGATATGCACCATGTCTTGAAAACAAAATAGCCAAAACTAAATCAACCCAAAAAGTTAACTCATTACAAGCAAAAGAAAAACAATCCTTTTGTTGCATGGGTATAAATTTGTTGAATGTTCATTCTTTTTAACTGTTTTTTTTTATCTTTGCTTATAGTAAGCTCTAGTATTCTTTTACTTCAAATATTGTGAGTGATTTAGTCAAGATGTTTTTAACAAATGGTTCACTAATTAAAAGAAAACTTGGTTATGGTTACATTACAACATGCAATAACCCTTGCTCTTCTTTATATCATTATTTGTATTTCTTTCCGTTTCTTACATTGGCATCTCACTGACTCTCTTTGTAGTGTGCAACCTAGATGTATAATCAGTATCATATCATACTGTAGACCGGTTTGTCGCAACTACTCATCCTCTGCTTTTGTATACTGTGCTTGGTGTATGGTTTCATATTGTGTATGCTGTTCATATTAGGTAAAATTATACTCTATGCGGCTTCAGATAGATCGAACTTTGACTAAAAACATATTGTATAGATAGTATGTTTGAACAAGACAAAAGGTATAATTTGTTTGCTTGTTATTTTTTATTAACTGATGTTCTTTATTTATTAGATTTTGATATTTTGTTTTATTTTACAATGAAGATTGTGTATGAATTGACTGTGATGATACCAATGATAACAGCAATGATGATAGAGTATTATGAAACCCTATAGAGTATATGAGCATGAACTTGAGAAAAAGTAACAATTGTTGTATAAGGCAATTATTCATCACGATAAAAAAAAAAAAAGAAAAATAATCTTGGTAAATAGTAATAAAATTTCAAATATTTAAATATTAATCATCCTGTTGAATGTAGATTGCAATGAAGGTTGTTGAATGTAATTAAAACTGCTAAACGAATTGCATTGAATGGGATGTCGAGGTCAGGTAAGTAATGACTTATGTATTATTTCTGTTCATACTTTATTCCTTTTCTTTTACTATTCCTTTTCTTTTATTATTCCTTTTCTTTTATTATTTCCTTTTCTTTATTATTCCTTTTTTTTTATTACTACTTTTTCTATTATTACTTTTTTCTATTACTTTTTTGTACTACTTTTTTTTATTACTTTTTTTAGTTACTTTTTTTTTATTCAAGTGCATATTAAATGAAAAATGTACACTATTGAATATATAATCAAATAAATAAAGCATCGCATTATTAAATCATTTAAATTTGTCCATTTATACTACCCTATACAATAATAAACCTGCCCATTTTACTGCATATACATGCTTAAACGTAGCCATACTCTGCTGATGTACAGAACGACTAAAGTCTGCCTCATCCAATTACATTGTTGTGTGAAAGTGTTTGAGAGCTTATATTGAATTTGTTTTCAAACTCCTCGGCCTTAATTATGCTAGACCAAGCATTAATATGCTAGTTCTCGTGTTAATATTGCCTACAGAGGCAACAAAATTTCGCTAAATTCGACATTTTTAGCGTTTTTATTTTGCTGATAGATGGATGAAACTAGTATTATGCGGAGATTTTTTGCGCCGTAGTGACATGGTGCTTTTTAAGCGGTTGGCCTGGCACTTTCCATACATAAGACTTTCCGTCGGACCCAAAACGGTTGATTTTGGTTTCGTCAGACCATATGACGTTCATCCAATCGTTTACTGTCCAGTCAATATGCTGACGAGCCCATTGGAGCCTCCTCTTTCTATTTCTTTCATTAATTAAAGGTTTCTTTGGCCTGACAAATGAGACCAAACCAGCATCCCTTAACGCCCTACGTACAGTATCTACAGAAACCGACTTGCCCAAGTTCTGCTCCAACGACTGCTGTGCTTGTACAGCATTTTCGAGCCCATCTACTGCTACAGCACGAACGAGATGCTGCTGCTCCCGCTTAGTCAGCGCTTTTGGCCTACCACCTTTGTCAATTCGAGCAGGCAAACCTAACTCCAAACGAATTTTATGAACAGTGGAGGATGATACTTTAACTATCTTTGCAATTTTATGATAAGAAAAGCCTTGACGAAGGTAAAACTCGATAGTGTTCTTGCAATCTTCTGTTAATGGTTGCATGTTGAGTAATTACTTGGTAAATGTCGAGATGTCGAAATGGGAATGTGCGAATGACAAAGGAAAAAAAGAAAAAAAATAGTGTGCAGTGGTGAATTAGTAAGCAGCGAAAGTTCTGGAAGAATCTCAAGGTGTAGTGACTGCGTTTACCGCAACCGAGGAATTTCTCAAGCGAGGCCGCAAAACCGTTCGAATGTACCTTTGATTTTTGATTGTCCGTACTATGATTTAGGGTGCGCTTAGGGTGGCATATTATACGTCATCAGAAAGCCAAGAGCTTCTACTTTTAAATAATATGCACTAAGTATAGTGCCCAGTATGCACAATAAGCCACAAATGGTGCAGAAAGAAAAAAAATACGTTTTGTGCGAACGGTTTTGCTGGCCACTGTATAATCTGCTAACGCCCATACCCTACAGCAAGCAAGTCAACATTAGATTAGCTGTTTTTGAAAGTAGATCATGCACAGAAATTATAGATATTTTTGGAATACATTCATCAATAGTAGACCGTTACGTAAAGAAGTTTTTAAAGACTGATAAAGCATGCAAAGGCGTCCAACCTGTGGTTTCTCCTGTATTAACTAGAAATTACATCAGATTATTGGTGCTCAAAGGAGATATACAAACAGCTAGAGGCATGTTCCTCAGGCTAATGGAGCTAGGACTCTCTATGTCTTATATCACTGCAGTAAACATCCTGAAAAAAAAGAATGTCCATGCAAAGCTACAGAAAAAGCAGCTACTTTTAACATTTAAGCACATTTAAAATAGCTTGGCGTAGGCAAAAGGATATAAGGATTGGAGTGTTAATCGATGAAGACAGGCAGTATACTCCAACGAAACAAAATCTAGTATTTGGGGTACCGATGGCGTCAAATACTATTGGACAAGAGCTAGCAACATATTGCGACCATATCACCTCGACCTTACAGTGAAGCATGGCGGGCCTGATTTAACCTTATGGGGACGCATATCTTTATGAGGCTCTGGATATGCATATCAAGCTTGCGGTTAGATATTGAATTTGGAAGTACATCAACATATTCTTGGCATAAACTACCTGTATACATCGAAGTGCTTCAAATGGTGCAAAACACAGATTTACTTTCGACGGGATATTGAACCTAAACATACATCTCGATCGACAACTACAGTGGCTCACAAAATTGTACAAGTGTTTTGCATTTTTTGCTTCAGTAGGATTTATCGGCATTAAAACGATAAATAAGCTACAGCATGTTATACATCATTCAAAAGTATAGCTTCTTAGCTTTCTGTTAATATTATTTAGTCGGCGATAGAATCAATTTTGATGGAGTTATAGCCGCTTACAAATGCCGACTACTCTTGTACAATTTTGGAACCGATGTTTTACAATAAAGTTTTTATTTAAAAGTGCGCGCTAATAGTTGATCCAAAGACCCTTATTCTCTATAATGTCAATACATCGTTGAGACATAGTTTTAATATAAATTTGACATTCTTTTTCGGTAATTTCGTACCAAGTCTCGAACGTACGAGTCCATAGTTCATCCATAGAGACAGGAGGACAATCATACTGCTTAAACAAGCGTTTTTTCAAGGTATTCCACATATTTTCAATTGCATTTAAGTCTGGAGACTGTGGAGGCCACTCCACTGTTGTAAAATCCTGTCTAGACAACTATTCAAATACGATTTTGGACTTATGCTTCGGACCGTTATCTTGCATAAATTCAAAATCAGTCATTCTCAGGCCATTTTCTTTACAATAGTCGGTCATAGACTTCACCAAATCATCTTGCAATACAGATAAATAGACGCTCTTGTCCATATTCTTGCCTACGTCGACAATATACCCAACCCTGTACCAGCTAATACAGCTCCAAACCATAAGTGAGCCTCCACCATGTTTTACGGTTTGCTTTACATGCCTTCTTTTAAGCTTCTCATTTGGTTGTTTCCAAGCATAAAGCTTACCATCTGATCCAAAACGATTAACTTTAGTCTCATCAGACCAAATCATGCGTTTCCAGTCTTCTATGGTCCAGTCAACGTGATTAAGAGCCCAGTCCAATCGCTTTCGTCTGTTTACTTCACTGAGCAATGGTTTTTGAGGCTTCACAAAAGATGTTAAACCAGACCTACGCAACGATATTTGAACTGTTTCGGCTGATACAGTCTTTTGCAAGTCATTTTCAAGTGTGTTTCTGGCTTCTACTGCATTCTCTTGACCTTTAACTGTTACTAATCGGACTAAATACTGATCATCCCTGCTGCTGAGTAACTTGGGGCGACCTGCTTTAATGCTGTTTACTTCGTTTTTTATTGTTTTTCGAACATTCTGAACAGTTCCACGGCTTGCTCCAGTTGTTTTTACTGTTTTTGATATAGAGTATCCATTTTTTAAGCAACTGATGATACGATTACGAAGATCTTCACTGATAGGTTGCATATTGGACGTTGGTACACTTTTATATAGCAGTTAGCTCCTGTAGATGTAAGAAAAATGGCAGAAAAGGAAAGAAAAACATACTTTGAGCATTGGAGAATAAAAAAGAATCTTTTCTGGTGGCTTACGCGCTTTGACGAGCAAGATTATAAGCTGATATTGAAATATTTGAAACGGTTCCAAAATTGTACAAGTGTAGTCGGCATTTGTAATCGGTCATAACTCCATCAAATCTAATTTTATCGCCGACTAAATAATATTATCAGAAAGTCAAGAAGCTATACTTTCGAATGATGTATAACATGCTGTAGCTTATTTATCGTTTTAGTGTCGATAAATCCTACTGAAGCAAAAAATGCAAAACACTTGTACAATTTTGTGAGCCACTGTATATGATGAAAAGAACATAGGGTACGCTACTTTAATACTGCTTATCACAAATCCCTAATTTAAACCCTGTGGAGCACGTATGGCATTCACTTATGTTGCTACTGAGTGCATTTAAGACACATGCGACAAGTTTGGACCGTTAGTGACAAAACTTATACGTAAAATGAAATATATTTCACAAATATATTTGCCAAAGGTATCTCAACAGCATACTAACAAGAATAGATGCAGCTATTAAAGCAAAAGGTGGCATACACGTTTTGAAGTTAAATAATACAATTAATGAAATATCGCTATTTTTAAAAATGTGACATTAATTTGTCAATATCTCCATGACTAGCAAAGGAAAGCGATAAGCCGTGATGTCTCATAAGAGCCAAGATGCAGTTTTACAAATGACTATAATTTTACATTGATATGTTGAATCCTTAGAGAGATGTTGGTCTCCGTGCGAGATTTGAACTCGCGTTGCAATAGTTTTTGTAACTACTGTGTATGAATATTTTTTTTTTCTTTTTAGCTTTTCTTATTTTTTTGACCTTTTTTATATTTTCAACGTTTTTTATCTTTTTAACTTTTTTCATTTTTTTAATTTTTTTTATCTTTTTGACTTGACTCGGCTAATCTCTGTGCATCTTCATTGCCATTTTCGTTACACTGCGTCTATAATGCGGTTGACATTTACAAGTAGAAGTATTGTAACTTGTTAGTACTTGGGACCTGGCTTGTGTTGAAGTGATGTAGATTTGTTTAAATTGAGGTTTGAAGTCTTGAATGACTTGAGTTTGGGTATGTCATGACATTATCGGCCCTTAGGGCACATTCTTTTTAATTATAAACAAAACCCTCAATTTAATAAGAATCATATTCCACATTCCTCATAATAGTATAAATACCCATAATCTTTTATTTAAATAAACATTAGTCAACTATCAAGTATTATTCTCTCTATTAGACTGTCCGTCTATTCCTGTCTTTACTTATCTTTGTCTCGTTCTTACTTATCAACTATCGTAAGTCCTATTTGCAGTTCACACCCTCAAGCCCTTAACGCCACTTTCTCTTGTCCTCTTGTAGTTGTCTATCCAAGCTTCTTAGTTCCTGTCCGGTTCTTTCTCTCTCTCTCCTCTCTGGCTTGACAAAACAACTTCATTACAAGGTAACTTGATTGAACGTTTAACAGTTCTTTAGAGTAAATTGTCTTTGAGTAGTGACCACCAGATCTTTTTAGATCAATAAGGTTAATAATAAGATTGTTTGATAAACGATAAAAATAAAAGGGATCTTTCTTGATTTGCGATAACTCGGGTATCAGATCAGAAAGAATAAGTAAAAATAAAAAGAAAAGGAAAGGTTATTGTGATCCAATAAGAAAAGATTGCTTTTTAAGCGTAAGAAGATTTGATTTATTGAATTGGATCATGTTATTTTGTTTAAAAATATTCATCTTATTTATATAAAAATTGGCGTGGCTTATTGTTTGTGTTGTTTGACATCTATGTCGCTGGACATCAAAATTATTCTTGTGATCAGCATTGTTCTCTTGATCTAAAATTTCATCATTTGTGCTACAGTGTGACCTCTTTATTCACTTCTATTGTCACAACAGTATTAAAAAAGGAATATTTGTAGCATAATCCAAAAGGTGAATGAAACATACGACAAGAAAACAAAAGACATGACAGAATGAAAACACTCGGAATAAAAAATTGAATGATTTCTGCCAGACTCGAACTGGCGACCGCCTGTGTGTTAGACAGGCGTGATAACCAACTACACCAAGAAACCACTTTTCTTTCGCTTTTGGTTGAAAAGGTAAATTTGGTTCTTTTTTGGAAAGCCGATATCTCTGTCAAATCAAGCCATCCATCAACAATTTTTGCATCAATCGACTCCTTTTTATCTAAACTTTTATTTGGTTCAACTCTTATTGTCATATCTCCATTATCTGTTGCTTAATCTTTGGTCAAAGTTTGCATCCAAATGTCATCAACAAGAAATACTAGAGGATCAAAAATCCTGAATGCCGCCGCCGGACCTAGCTCACCGGACTTGGAAGTCACTGTCCAGAATCTCAGTCACGCCCTTGAAGCGGTCACAGCTCGTCTCTCTGCTCTGGAACAGCTTAAGCTAGAGCTTGAAACCTTACGTGGTGAGAATGCTCGCCTAGCCGAAACCAACTTGGCTCAGGCCAATGAAATTGCTTCTCTGCGTGCCGAACTGGCCGCACAATCTGCCGGGGTCCCTACAAGCACCCCCAATTCAAATACCGCTGTTTCTTCTGCTGCCCGTTCAAATGGTGCTAAAGAGTCCGTTTCTTCGCCCCCTTTGGGTACTGCTGCCTCTACTTGGGCTACCGTTGCTTCTCGTTCTGCCAAGAACAAACTCCGTCGTCGTGCTGCCGCTGCTCGTGGATTCCAGCCTGTGTCTGGTGAACAAGGCTTCGAGTATGTTTACATACCTCGCTCTCGTAGGATGACCTACACTGAAGCTCGTCGTCGTCTCTCTCGCCTTGGTGTGGATAGCTGGCGCATCTTAGATGTGTGCTATCCAGCTCATTCTGTTGTCGGTCTCCTGGTACATCTGCAGTACAAGCCTGCCCTTCTGTCTCTGCTCGAAAAGGCCAAGATCCCTACCTTGGATACCTTTGATCCACTCGATCCTGACAACCTAGCCGATCCCAAGTTCGACTCTGTTTCTGCTGAAGAGCGTAGTCATGCTATCTCTCTCATCAATGATGACCGCTCTCGTAAGGCCTTGGAACGCTTGCGTTACCCCGTTGCTCTCTCTGTCTCCCGCTACCTGTTAGCACAGGCCTTGGTCTCTGATGAGACAGTGTCTGAAGTGCTGTCCAACAAGCAAGATCGACCCAAGACCGCTCGCCACTACGATGATATGACTGAAGACATGGCTCTTGATGACTATGATCATCACCGTCCTGCCTCTCGCTCCAGTTATGGATCCTTATAATGATGAGTAGTAATACTTGTCATTATAGTATACCCTCGGTCTCTGCTACTGGTATGGTCCCAGTCCCTTCCTCTCCTTTGGTTTCCTCCGGTTCTCATGGCTCCCATGGTCCATCCACTCCTTTGTCATCATCATCTTCTTCTATACCGCTCACTATCGGCTTGTGGAATGCCAATGGGCTTCAAGAATCCACAGCCGATGATCTACTCCGTCACTGCCAGTCGTTTTCCTTGGTCTTCATCACTGAAACCTGGTTGCTCCCGCCCCACAGGATCCGTACCTCTTGGACCCAGTTCAACCTGTATGGCTCTCCTGTGGTCAACAGCTATCGTGGCTCCCAAGGTGTCTCTGCTCTGGTCTCTCCTTCCTGTCCGATGGCTGTGGTACAGTTCCCGGTGCATACCAAGTATGCTCTGGGTCTGCGGTTGGGTCGCTCCTTGCGTCTCATCTGCCTGTATTTGCCCCCTTCCTTGTCCAACGACGAGGTCTCTTCTGTGTTGGTTTCGTTGCCCTTGACAGACGATACGATCATCTGTGGTGATCTGAACGCGCGTCTTGGTGCAATCACGGGTGATTCCGTGGCCAATGCTCGAGGTTCGGTGCTGCTTCGCTGGTGTGAAGAACATGGTCTATCCGTTCTGAACTCGACTCTCGCTCCTGGGGTGCCTACGTTCTTGTCCTATCGTGGTGGTCAAGTCAAGCAAAGTATGATCGACTACTTCTTGACCCACACGACCTCTGCTCTTCGGTCCCCTCGGATGCAAGTCTACAGCGATCTCTCTCTTGGCTCTGACCACAAACTGTTGTCCCTCTCCTTTGACTATGCAGTCCCTGATGGTTATCCATCGCAGCCCGTTCTCTCCTCTTCTAGCGCCCGTCGGCTATGGAACCTCTCTCGGTTGAAGGAACCCGATGTCTGTAGTCTGTACGTGGCCTCATTCCAGTCCTTGGCCGCTCCATTGGTTGATCAGTTCAAAGCTCTGAAGTCAAGTCCTCCTTCTGCTGCTCCGTCTATAGACGCTCTCAACGACTCCCTCAACGAAGCGATCTATAGTGCACTCGACAAGTCGGTTGGCTCTCGCTCTTCTCGACCTTCCCAATGGAAGCCATTCTGGAATGCGCACTTGCAAGAACTCGCCGATGTTCGTGAACATCACTAGCGTAGGTGGCGTCGAGCCATTGGCATCGACAAGGCCTTGTGGTGGGATCGACATCAGGCCGCTCAAGTCCGGTTTCGCGCTGCTCTCAAGTCTGCCAAACGACTCTCTTGGCGTGATTTCTGTGACTCTCTGGCCCGTGGCGAGCTTGCTCGTGCGATGTCGAAGGTGAAGGTGATTCGGAACCGACGACGTCAACAGGTTGGGTTTACCCATCCTGACGGCCCTGCTGCAGGTGCGAGCGCGATGCGCCAACACCTTGCCTCGGTCTACTCTGGTGACGGTCTTCCGTCAAGGCGCCCTGACCCTCTGCCCTCTGTCTCTGGTATGGTGCCTTTTGACCTCGATAGTCAAGACCCTGGTATGCCTTCGTTCACTGCTGACAGTGTGGGTTCACTGATGCGACGTCTCCCTCTGCGTAAAGCTCCTGGTCCTGACCACTTGCGTACGGAGATGCTCCTCCCGATCAAGTCTGTTCTAGCCCCACTGCTCTCCTTGCTTTTCAGTATCTGCTACCAGTGGTCGTATACCCCTTCTCTCTGGCGTCAAGCACAGGTAGTCCCCATCCACAAAAAAGGTGATCCTACCTCGCCAGGGAACTATCGTCCAATCTCCTTGACCTCCATCGTCCGCAAACTCTTTGAGATGTGCCTCTTTCCCTCTGTTGAAGATGTCTCTCCTCCGCTCGATGTAGCTCAAGGTGGTTTCCGTCACCAGCGTAGTGCATTGGATCAAGCCCTCTGTCTCCATGATCTGATGCACTCTTACCGACGCCGACACAATCATTATCCTGTGGTCGCTTTCCTGGACATCAAGTCAGCCTATGATACAGTCGATCGTCGTATCATATGGCAATCGATGCTCGCCTCTTCTGCTCCTCTGTCCTTGGTGTCCTTGTTGGCCAACATGTTTGATGATGTCTCGGTGTCTGTGTTGTTGCAGAACAATGTCTCTGATCCGTTTGTGCCGAGTACAGGTGTCCTTCAGGGCTCTGTCTTGAGTCCTCACCTGTACTCGATCTATGTCAACACATTGCCGGCTTTGCTTCGTTCTGCTGCTTCTGCAACAACCACCTCGGTGTTCTCGGTGTCTCCTTCTGGTCCTCCTGGTCTTGGTGCTCTGGTTCCCGATGGTCTTCCCTTTGGTCCTTTGGTTGGTGCTGCTGCTTTGTCTTCCTCGTCTCCGTCGCCCACGCCCATCAACAGCCTGTTGTATGCGGATGATGTGGCGCTGGTTGGGTCTGCTCGCGAAGTTCGGCATATGCTGGACCTAGCACAGACCCATTCTCTGACTCTTGGCTACAAGTGGAGTCCACCAAAGTGTGCCGTGTTAAATGCACCTGCTGCCTCATCAAGTCGATATGTTCGAATGTCGTTGTATGATCAAGACCTACCAGCTGCTGATGAGTTTACTTATCTTGGTGTGCCCTTTGATGGTAAAGGTATCTCTACTGCTGCCCTCATCAAGCATCGCTCGTCTGGTACTCTTGCTGCCATGGCTCAATTGCATTCGATGGGTCTTAACCGTCAAGGCTTTCCTCTGCTTCTGTCTTCTCGTCTCTTTGCTGCCTTCATCCGTCCTAAGCTCGAGTATGGCCTAGCTATTGCTCGACTTACAAGAAAGGACGGTGAAGAGCTCAACCGTGCACAAGATCGGTGTCTTCGAATGCTTGTCGGTGGCCACCGTACCTCCTCGACTGTGGTCCTCCGCCATATTACCAACTTGCCTTCCATGACTTTTCGAGCCGATACCTTGGTGCTCAAGTTCTGTCTTCGCTTCAATGGTCTACCTGATGATTGTCTCTTGTCTCTGCTGTCTTCTTCTGTTCCATCGTCACTGCTGACACAGCTCCGTAAGCGGAAAATTGTCGTCGACTACCCTTCGGATGCTCCTCTTTCTTCTTCCCGTCTTGCTTCTTGGCTTCGAAGGTATCGTCAAGACCAGTTCCATAGCTTCTTACAGTCCACCCCCCAGGTTCTGATTCGCGCTTGTCGTCCTGTTCTTAGGGTGGATCCCATCCTGTACTTGCCTGCCTCCCGTGCTGACCGGTCTCGTCTCATAAGATGGCGCATGGGTTGGATCCCAGGCAAGCCTGCTCCCTGTTCCTGTGGTCTTGGCGATACCTCTCGTTCTCACCTTATGGTCTGTACCTTGGTTCCTTCTGCTTTTTGGTGCTGTCTGCCTGTTCCGCCTGCTGGTTATGTGGGTCACCACATTGACTATGTCCTGAACTTGCTTCCTGTCTCTGCTTCTGCTCGGTGTCCACCTTTCTGGTCCGCTCTATGTCAGATCCTCTGTCATTTTGACAAGATCTGTCATCCCGACATCGAGTACAACTCATCTTCTCTGCCTGGTCAAGTCTGGATTGACAAGACCTCTGCTGCTGCTACTCCCTAATGACAAGCGCTCCGATCCACCCTCTGGCTTCTACCTCCCACTGCCAAACCATTTTAGTGCACGATGCGGAGGAGACCAAGGTGTTGACGAGTTGCTCAGTAGTTAGCGCTACCAATGGCTATTTCTCTCTCCTTTTTTTCGCTCTTGTGTGCCCTGCGAGTGTTTTTTGTTTCTTGTCTCTTCTTTTTGTTTCTTGAGTATGACTGTAATGATATTTATCGCTTGTCAATATACTCTTCATATATATTAATAAAAATCTTCGTCTACACCAAGAAACCACTTTTCTTTTTGATATATGCTATGTTGGTCAGGACCACCTCGTTTTTCCAAATGAAACACCGACTGGTCCGGGAGAAGATGACCGGAATAGACTAGAGTATGGACCGGAAGGTTATTTGACCCTGAGTGGTGGTCGTGCTGAGACTGAAATGAAGGTGGAAGTTAAGGGTCCTAAAGAGGGTCCTTATCCTAATGCTTGATCAGTCGCTAATGAAGATGGTAATGGTGGCCTTATGTATTTTTTGAAGAATAATGATGGTCCCATTAAATTGTAGATGTATAACGGAGTGGCTAGCAGCCAATGAAAAGTATAAAAGGATGTTTGATTTTTATTGAATAAACGATATACAGTCTTCTCTTTTCTTTTTATTATATTTCTTTTTACACTTACTTTACGCCTTTAAAGTCAATACTAGTTCTCTTTTTCCTGGTTACTGTTTTAAATTTCAAGCTATTCAAGGTAAAGCATAATCAGGGGAAAAGCATATATCATTTTAATATGTGGCTAAATCCGTCTCTTCGTCCTGCATTTAATCACGTGTTTTGCGGATCGGATTGTTGTTGTGCGGACCGGGTAGTATTTTCTTATTGTTTGGTGTTTTTGTGGTTGTATTGGGAAATAGTGTCAAATTACACAGATCGCCCCTTTAGCTCAGACGCGAAAGATATTAGAGTTCCCGTAAGACAAGTTAGATATGAAGATTCTATGGTGTCTAAATATATACAAGATCGAGAACTCAATTGTTCTAGAAGAACAAGAAATAACGGAATGTCAAAAAGAGTTTTATTATAAATAGTGTTGATGTGATAATAATAAACGAGATACAGTCTTCTTCCCCTTTTTTTTATATACTTACTTTACGCTTTTAAAGTCTTACTGCCTAAAGAGGTTCCCATACTATTAATTGAAAGTCGTATTATTCAAGGTAAACATAGTTGGGGAAAACACACATATCACTTTCGCTTTTGGTTAAAAAGGTAAACTTGTTTATGTTTCAAAAAAAGCCGCACTACAAATAATGTAGTAGCTTTGACGTAGAATTTTAACAGACCTAACAATCATAGATTCGTAGGTTTTATAATTTTTTATGAGAAAACATTATATCTTGCTGTATTGCACCTTTTTTAATTTTGAAAAAAGATTTAGGTGCGAAAAAAATGAAGAAATTGAACAGTATTTCTGTTTTTTTTGTAGGGTAAGTATTCATAGAGTTATTCATGTTTTAAAAAAGTGTCTGTTTTTTTTCCAGATGATCTTTTTTTGGAAAGCCTGTTCCTCTCTATCGTTGAAAGACCGATATCTTCTTTTTTTTATTTTTGAGGGCAAAAAGCGGAAATCAAAAGTACTTTCGGATTATTTTGCTCAGAAGAATACATATTAGGAAGGTAGTCTGTGGTTTTTAGCTTAGGTCATTACAAACGTATTACAGAACGTAACAAAATAGTCGTGTTTGGGAAAAAAAAAAGACCTGGTAAAAAAAAAAGACAAAGTAAAAAAAAGTTAAGTAAAAAAAGACAAAGTAAAAAAAAAAAAAAAAAAGAGTCTAGCAATAGAAAGTTCATTATTCAAATGAAAACAATAATTTAACAACAAATATACTTTATAGAAATGTAAATGTCTTTACATTATAAAATAATAATAAAATAAAGAAGCTCTGCTAACATTTTGTTACAAGGCAGTTATAATTAACAAATACATACAAAACTTTTTTGTTTATCAAATAAATATATTGCTTTATTATTTTTTATGCCAAATATTGTAAAAGAATATATGTTTTTTAAGCTTATACTAGTTCATTACTTACTTTATGTTTGCACATGGGTGTAATTTGCCATTAGCCATTAGCCATTAGAGATGTGAGCAATGGCAACTTTCTTTACCAAAAATAAATTTTCAGTAACAAGCAACAATATAAGTCTGTTATTCTTATAGTTTTATCGTATTGGAAAGAACAACTTTGCTCATGAGGTTCATGTTCGTCATCCGAATGTGTCCCATTAGGAATTCCTAATGTAAGAAAAAAAAAAGAAACCGACATTAGACTTGGTTGCTATTATTTTTTTTTATAAACTTACATTTGACCAGAACTTGAGCTTTCTTTTTTATCTTTTGTACCTTGAGCATCTAATGTGTTCCATGAAACAAAACCAGGGAGAAAAAAAAACCTGTTTTACTGCTGTAGTCCGTTAAGACCGAATTTTTTTAACCTAAAATAAAAAAAAAAAAAGAAAAAAATAATACTCTCCATGTTGAAGCTATAGCACTCGAGTAATAAAACTTGTTCAAGCAATGTATAAGTTATCTTTTGGGATATCATTAAATGTAAACTACATGAAAAGCAACAGTTTTTGACTTATATGTTCAGACAGTGAATAAGTGTAACATTGGTAAAAAAATAAGGCTACAAAAAAAAAGTACTTTTCTTTTTTCTTTCTTCTTCTTCTCTTTTTTATAAAAGGTAAGTTCTTAATATTATATATATTTCACTCCTGTTCTAATGGTACTTATACTTTAGTAAAATCGTATTTGTTGCTTTCTTAATGTTTTAAATGGTCTTTATAAAATCTCTTTCCCAGGATTATCATTGCTTCTTCTTTTACTTGTTGGTATAAGCTTGGCTGGTGTCTTTTTTTCTTTTCTTTTTCCTGGTTCATCTAAAGTAAGGTGCTATTACTTTACTACATGTACACAATAGCTAATAATTATTATAGATGCATGCTGCTTCCCTTTTCTTTACTTGTTGGTATATGCTTAGCTAGTCTTCTTCTGGCCTATCTAAAGAAAGGTACTATTACTTCTACTACGTATACTCGATAGCTAATAATTATTATAGATACGTGCTACTTTGTTTTGGCCTTTTACTATCTCTTTCTCACCCTTGCTTTGGTTCTTGAGTACTGATGTCTTTTGTTCTTTTGCTTTGAGTGTCCAAGTCCTTGCGTCCTTGAATCCTTGTGTCTTTGCATCCTTGAGCTTGGCCTTTTTTTTTTTTGTGAGAACTTCTTGAGTTTCACAAAATTAATTGATGTATTTTTAGATTGGATGATGCTATCGTGATGATATTAGGTAAGTCAAGTAAGCTTTAAAACACTACAAGCAAAGAAATACTGTATATTATTATTATTTTATTTAAATAAAAAAAAAAGCTATTTTTATAAAACAAATCCATATTTTTTTTTCTGTATATAAAGCAATATGAATGGTCGATAAAGAAGTATATAAAGCAATATGAGTGGTCGATAAAGAAGATTATAAGGCAATATGAGTGGTTTATAACGATCAAAAAGACAAATAAAGCATTGATTTGAAAAGTATCATTGGTCCCAATTTTTTTCTGACGTAGAAAAGACTATGAAAAGCAGCTACCAAGATAGACGTCCTCGCACATTAAGGATTAAATCTACTTAGAACTCTGAATTATCACTCCCGTCAGTATCTGCATTAGCAGGACGTAGAATAAATAATAGAATTATAGGCCCGTAAAGTATGGCTGATATCGTCGTCGGCATAAATATGCATTCAATCACAGATTCTGATATTGCTGAACATAAAAGCATATACCTAACAATTAACGATTCGCAGAGTTTGCACAATTATTTGCAGTGCCGCACTGCACCCAAACCCTATATTCTAAATTATTATACATCGGGTATTTTAACAGTGGAACATCGTGTAAAATAATACGAAATTGAATTTTCAGAATAGAGATGTAATTTTTGTACCAAAAAAAAGCTAGAAAAAAGTATATACTATATCTGTAAAGATATATATATGTTTACACTCTGCATACTGAATAAAATGAAATTGTATTTCTTGTAAAATTTTTTTTGTCTCTTTTGTACTACATGAATCCATGGCAACTTTCAAATTGGAAAAATGAAAAATTTTCAAAACCAGTGTATGATTTTTTAATTTCAACAAAGGCCAATAAAGTATATCTATTGGATTGTAAGCTCGGACATATAACTATTTGAGTTGCGACGTTCTCTTATCAAGCATACTGAATTTGCTATACTGCAAAAAAAGAAAAGTATGCTTAGTTTATGTACCCAAAAAAAAAGATAAAAAAAATTGTTTGTTTACACTGAAAAGATAAAGAACAACATTTCTTAAGTTGCGAAAGGGAACATAGGCTCAATGATTTTATCCAACGAAGAGTAAAATTAATTGATTACAATTGGAACAACAGAATATATCATAGGAAGTAATAAATGCAAATGTTAAATAAGAGATAAAATAAAAATGAACAAGGAAAAAAGAAAAAAAAAAAGAAATACAATTTTCCTTTTTTTGACCACAAGGAAAATAACTTCTACCACAGATGATAAGGCAATGTTTAAACGACTAAAGCTAAGCAGAAAATAAGGAGGAATGGGTTTGGTAGTCATTTTTATTTTTAACTGCAAAAAGAAACAATAATTATTAACATCAAACGAATTTACATGTTTTGAGATTCCTTATAGCAGAGACTATAAAAAAGAGCTATTGTTAATGAAATAAAATAGAACATCTTAAGAGATTTAGAAAAAAAAGTAATGTTGAAATTAGAGAATTGCAATGTCAGAATTACTTGCATGTGAAAAAAAGCAATGTTGGAATTACTTGCATGTTAAAAAAAAAGAATGTTAAAAATGACATTTCAAACGAATACCTACTTTTACAAATTGCCTTAAGTTGAACAAAGCCTACATACAGGATCCTTGTTTTATTCATAGAGTATACAAAGATTTACTTTGGGTTTTAGAAAGCGGTTTTAGAAATTGCACTGAAATTGGAAATGTTTTTTTTCAACCAAGAAAAAAAAAATCTAACTGAGATGTCAATTAGAAATGTGTTAATTCATTTACCTTTGTTTGCTAATTTCAATTTCTTATTCAATGTATCTATGCTAATTTATGTGCTTTTTGTCCCAACTTTAAGAATATCATCACTTTGTCTTTTTTCTTTTTCTTTTTCTTTTTCTTTTTTTTTTTTTTGTAAAGTAGTGCAGTTAAGTAAGCCAATCAATATAGTACTGAATATGACGGGAAAAGATTCAAATCTTTTAACAGAAAAGTTGAATTGATTTTACTCGATGAAAAATGTATTATTATTTAGTCGCAATTGTATGATGTCGTAATATAGCAACATCAATTGAAATTTGTTAAAGATTCTTATTCTTTGATTTTGGAGTTGTATATAAGGAGTTCATAAAGCGACATATCAATGCATAAAAACTGTTATTGTATTCATACAAAAAAATAAGTACTCATGAATAAATTTAATATCATTGATTTACAGTAAAACCATATCTCTATAAATAAATATGAGACTTCTGCAATAATTACCTTTGATCTGTTGTTCATATCGGTATTTTAAGAATCACATCGGGACCTGTTTTTAAGAACGGTACATCAATGTAATCCTATTTGATAAATATTGTTAAACCAATAAACAACTCACATCATCATTGATTGATTCGTCAAGAAGACAACATGTCATATTTATCCATTATCTTTCCTGAATCTTCCCATTCTCTTTGTATCATTATTTTAACCGATGAATAGAAATAGCGGTAAAAATTTACATATTCAAAAAGTATAAATAACATCAATTGTTGTTGTAAATCAAACAGTATATAATTAGTAACGCAAGTTCTTTATTGTATTTACAATGTACTCTTCAAGCCCATACAAATTCCATTGTTACTGCGCCCAATGCTCTGGAGGAGAAGCAGGCAAGTACCAATTTGTTACGCAATGGACTCTTGCTCGCCATAGAAAGAAAGAAGCTGTTAAAGGTTTGTTACTTACATTAAGATAGTTTTTTTGCTAACGCATCATATAAACAGGTGAATCAGAAATAATTCCAGAAGTTAACACCAATAATGAAGTGATTCCGTCAAGTGAAAATGATTCTGAGAATAATGGTGATGAAGACTTTTCTAATTGGCAAGTCATTGAAAATGATGAAGATGATGCCTCTAGTTGTATGGATGTTGTCGAATTCAATGTGCCCAAAGGTAAAAACCTTCTAGAATTGTTTTAATAAAATATAAAATACTTACTTTGTCAAACGTTTAGTTAAACTTGAAGGATTCCAAAGTGATGTTGTTGCTTTCATAGCAATTTTCTTGACGTATTTCCAGCTGTTTTTCATTTCTGAATATGCTGCGGAAATAGTTATGAAATTTGCTAATGATCTTGTTGTCCTCTTACATTACGAACCAATCTTCCCTACCAAGTTGGACACTCTTCGAAATGCTGTTGGAATTGACTATACCTACAAAGGTATGTTTCGCCTTGTTGTCTGTCCTGAATGCCATACCCTGTACCAGCCTGAAGAAGTACACTGTGATTCGAAGTGCACCTTTTCTGAATTTCGCATCACATGTAATGCCCCACTCTTCAAGCCTGCTACGATTGGTGCAAGCAAAATGTACGCCAACAAGGTCTCTGCATTCAATTCCATCAAGTATGCCTTGACTGTGATGTTCTCTCGACCAGGCTTTGAATCAGCAATAGAAGCATGGCGCTATCGTACTCGTCATAACAACACCATGTATGATATCTATGATGGTCAACTTTGGAATGAATTCAAAGATAGAGATGGTAATTTATTTACCAGTCAAGCTAGATCTCTTCTTTTTACGTTGAATGTCGATTGGTTTCAGTCATCCAAAAGAAACGTGTACTCTGTTGGTGCTATCTACTTGACAATAAATAACCTTCCAAGATCCATCAGATACAAAAAAGAAAATATCATCTTGGTTTGCGTTATTCCTGGTCCCAAAGAACCCAAGGACACACAAATCAACAACTATCTACAAGTTTTGGTAAATGATCTGAAGGAGCTCTACTATGGTGACTTTTTTACCTGTACAGCTGAATCTCCTAACGTGCCTGTTCAAGTTCGTGCTGCTCTGTTCTTGATTGCTTGTGATATTCCTGCTAGCCGAAAGGTTAGTGGGTTTACTTCATTCAATGCCACTGTACCTTGTAACAAGTGCTCAACAGCATTTCCTGCTCGTTATAATACTCATCTTCAACGTGATTTTTCTTTTGGTCTTGAAGATATTGATGCTTGGTCACTTCGTACCAATATTGAAAACCGTTATCATGCAAAAAATTGGAAAGAAGCAACCACCAAGAGAAAAAGAGTCGACTTGGAACAGAAGTTTGGTACTCGGTTCTCTGCCTTACATGATTTGGAATACCTTGATCTTGTTCGTTGTACTGCCATTGATCCAATGCATGGTCTTTTCCTTGGAACAGCAAAGAAAATGATTAAAATATGGCGTACAACCATTTGTGACCTTACCCATGAATTATACCTGACTGATGCTGACTTGAAAGAAATGCAAAAAGAAGCAAATGATATTATATTGCCAGCACAATACACGCCAATCAATCAGAAAATTGCCAGCGATTTCTCTGACTTAAAGGCTGATGAATGGAGAACCTGGTGTCTTGCTCTTTCTCCTCTTTTGCTCAAGTCTCGTCTTCCAGTCCGTCATAAAGAAAATTGGGCAAGGTTTGTACAGGCCTGTCATATCGTATGTCGTCCATGCATTACCCAAAATGAAGCCACGATAGCACACAAGCTATTCCATGAGTTTGTCCTTGGTGTTGCTGAATTGTATGGTCCAGAAATGGTTACTCCAAATATGCATCTTCATCTACATTTGAAGGACTCCATTCAAGACTTTGGTCCAATCTATGCATTTTGGTTGTATGGCTTTGAAAGACTTAATGGTGACATTAAGAAGATGACGGTAAACTACAAAACAGCATTCGAAGTTACATACATGAAGAAGTTCCTTTCTGTTGTACACTATGGTGACTACATCCGTAACTTACCACAAGGAATTAAACAGAATCCAGTGATGATGTCTTCCTTTGTCTATTTGTCACCAACGCCTTCTGATTCCCTTGTTGCTTCATCTGTTTCAACCAGCTTTGATTTCAGCTTATTTGTCAGTGCTCCTCTACGTTTGAATGATACCTTCACTGGTGCTGAAATTCTACCTCCTGATACACAAGCTTCTGCTAGACACAAAGTTAGTGTTACAGTAGGTCACAAAACTGCTGCAAGGAATTGCAAAATTCAGGTTTTACAGCTGGTTGTCCATGGGTACTGCACCAAACTATCTCAAACCTTGATTGTTTGTACCTCAATAGAAAGTGCATTTATTCGTCGATTATCGGATATGGGCAATGGTTATTGGTGGAATTTGAGATCGCTAAAGGTAGTATTATGAACATCCGACATTTTTTACTTGTTCACATATGTTTTAAATGACGAATTTTAATACGACCCAACCGGTTGCTATCATAATTTTTCACATTATTGACATGATTAGAATGATGCCAGTATATAAAAGCGCTTACAATTCCTTTATTTTAAATTTTATATTCCCTTATTTAAATTATTTCTCTTTTTTACCCTATCGTCAATCGCATGCCTAAACGGCTGTCAGAGGAGAAAATAAACGATTACAAACAGGCATTAACCGCATCCACATCAATGTATGATATTTCCAAGGAGCCTGGATTACATTAATCAACTGTTAGTAGATACTCTAGACGACTGTTTTCAAGTAGGACAGTAAATACAGGTGGTAGACCTACAGTAGTCTCCAAAGTGACGAAGCGGTTAATCAAAAGAAAAGTCATTGAATGGGTTCTAAAGGCCTCTAAAGAGGTGTACCGGGAGCTGGTTGGATTTGGCTATGATATCTCATACCAGTCAGAAATTAACGTACTGAAATCAATGGAGTTCCATTTTCTGATAGAAAAAAAGAAGCCATTCCAGACAAAAACGCATACGTAGCATCAGGATTAGGCAATGAGTGACTGACAGCAAACAGTGTACTTTAATGAGACCAAGCTCAGCGTATAGGGCTTTGATGATGCTGATCACTATTGGAAACGGCCAAGTGACCTTCTTCAACATCATGACCTGGATTTTGCAATCAATCACGGAGCTAGCAAAATGATGCCCTGGGGTTGTATAATCTCTGAAGGACCAGGATATGCTTGCTAAATTTACGATGGAAACTTGAACTCGGGTGTTTACCAGCATATTTTGAACACTACGCTTCGTGATACTATGAAGTACTACAATTTCGACTGGTCCAACATTTAGTTTTAGCATGATAATAACACAAAGCACAAGGCATAATCTACAATAGCCTAGTTATGTAGTCAGCAAGAGAGCTATGTTAACTATTGGCCAGCTTAGATCTCCGACTTAAATTCAATCGAGCACGTAGGACATCAATTGAAGTTGAAATTCAACTATTACGAATATACAGTGGGTGGAAAAATGGTTCCAATGTTTTTGATTTGCAACTTTAAAGCTTTATATCTTTGGAACTACAAATGGTAACGGCTCACAAAAACATGCATTTTGTAGCGCATTTACAGCTAATATTACTGAAAAAAAATTTTGCTTGTACTGTTACACAATCGGGAAAAAATTAAGATTAAATACAAAAACCAACATTGGAACCATTTTTCCACTACAACTGTAGATAAGTTTATTTGTTAATTGGTGGAGCTTCCACCGGAGTTTTTTTGGCTAATTATGAGTCATATTATTCCGAATATCGCCGAAAAAGCCTATGTGACTTATAAAATTAATTTATCCCCGGTCAAACATTTTTTTTCCTTTCTTTCTTTATATATCGAAGCTTTAAGGTACCACTACACATATGGTTCGCGCTCTCTCTAAAAACAAGCAAAAAAACATCAAATCGTTGGTTTTACAGAACAAGCCATATTCAGTGATGATGGAACGTATTCCAAACTTAAAAAAATCCACCTTAAGCAGATATGCCAACAAGTTTTCTCCTGGTAGAGTAACAGCAAACCCTGGTAGAAAGACTGTTTTAAGTGTTACCACCAAGCCTTATATACGTAAGCAGATTATTAATGGTACCCTCAAGACTGCGAAGGCTGTTCATAAGTATCTAGTATGCACTGGCCACACTATCAGTTACTCGGGCACCATTAAGGTTATGAAAAGCATGAACTTTCATGCTAAAATAAAGGTAAAAAAGCCTTTATTGACTAAGGTTCAGAAAGCAAGACGACTAGCATGGGCGGAAGAGCACAAAAACTGGACAAGCGATGACTGGAGACGTATGGTATTCAGTGACGAAACAAAAGCTAATGTTTACGGCTCAGATGGTTGCAAGTACTATTGGAGTCGACCTGATGATAAACTTCAACCCCATCATCTCGACTTAACAGTTAAAGAAGGGGGTGGTAGCATTATGGTATGGGGTTGTATTACCTATGACGGACCTGGTTATGCATGCTGGATTAGTGAAGACACAATGAAGGCTTCAGATTACGTGGGAATACTTGGTACAACTCTTATGGATAGCCTTGAGTACTATGGTTACCATCCTCAGGACATCTATTTTCAGCAGGATAACGATCCTAAACACACGTCTAAGCTAGCTAGGCAATGGTTCAAGGACAACAACTTCATGTGTGACCATACCTTCAACTGGCCTTCACAAAGTCCAGATCTAAACCCAATAGAGCACATCTGGCGCCACCTTAAGCTCAAGTTAAGTGCCTATGATACTAGGGCAAAATGCGTGCATGAATTATGGAATCGTGTTGAAAAAGAATGGTCTACTTTTACAGCAGAAGACTGTTGGAGATACATAGATAGTATGCCAGATCGTTGCAGGGCTGTAATTGCTGCGAAAGGCGGTCATACAAGATATTAATAAAATAATGCACATAGTGGAAAAATGGTTCCAATGTTGGTTTTTGTATTTAATCTTAATTTTTTCCCAATTGTGTAACAATACACGCAAAATTTTTTTTCAGTAATATTAGCTGTAAATGCGCTACAAAATGCATGTTTTTGTGAGCCGTTACCATTTGTAGTTCCAAAGATATAAAGCTTTAAAGTTGCAAATCAAAAACATTGGAACCATTTTTCCACCCACTGTATGATGGCACCATGAATTCAGAGGTGTACCAAGAAATCCTTGGTACAAGCCTTAAAGACACACTCGGGTACTATGGCCTAGATTGGAAATCATCCATTTTTCAGCATGACAACGACCCAAAACACCGATCAAAGTCAACAAAACAGTATATGGAAGATAACAGCATGTGTTATATTGATGACTGGCCATCCCAAAGTCCTGATTTGAATCCAATCGAGCATATATGGCACCATCTTAAGCTGAAGCTAAGTATGTACGAAAATAGAGCAAAAAGCATGCACGAACTGTGGCAGAGAGTGGAAAAAGAGTGGAATTCCTTTACTAAGGATCAATGCTTGAAGTATATTGACAGTATGCCAGAAAGAATACAAGATGTCATTGCTGAAAAGGGCGGATCAACTAGATATTAATAAAGTCAAAATACCTCACAAATAGACCGAGGTTAAGTATCTGTCTCCTAATAGATCTCAGCTAATGATCTGAGTTTAAAATTTTGGTACACAGTAGCATACATATGGGTGACTTTATATTTCAAATTTGAAATGATTGAGCCAATTTCTCATGGAATTACATCAAAAATAAGTAAAAATCATCATACGTTTGTGAGGTATTTTGACCCACTGTATACCCCAGGTCACCTTGACAAATGTCGAGAAATGGAAAAACGTCGTGACCATTACTTGAATAAAGATACGGGTTTTAGAGCACGCAAAGATGCACCCAAAAACTACACTGGTAATTTTTTCCAAAGGCGTAGATCATTTGAAGAGAAAATTCATAATGCGAATGATTCACGTATAACGGTTCATAATATTGAGAAGGTTGAGAAACAGACCACTACTGAACCAGAGATCATGCAAACACATCCTGCGGATGAGGTTATGAATGACCTCTTAAATGACGATGAAATCATTAGTCCGTTTCAAAAAGCGTTGAAACAAATTTGGGAGAAAAAGAAGCACAAGCAAGGTAATGTTCGTTGCTATAGTTTAAAAACAAAAGAGGAGACACATCCTACTATGCTTCAAAGCCCTTACTCATTACACACTCCTTTCTTATTGAACGATCATAGATTAATAGCTCTCGTCGACACAGGCGCAGATGTTTCTTTCATAAGTAAAAATGCTGTTAATAAATTGAAACTGCGTATTATCCCAGTTCATGGTTCATTACTGTTAGCAGATAAAGAAAAAACTGTTAAACGATTGGGTGTGACCGATAAATTAAATGTCGGATACAAAGGGCAAACTGTAGCTCATGAATTTGAGGTGTTAAATATGCATGATAAAGTAGACGCTATTTTCGGGAGGGATATTTTACCAAGTTTAGGAATTCACCTTGTTGGTGTTGCCACTAATTGGGATGATAACAAAGTCAAATTTGATGATTCTATTGAAGACTCAGAATACATTCCAAATGTTTCCAATGCTGGCACACCAGATGAACATGAAGCTTTACTACAAGCACTGCAATCTCACATTGATAAAAATCAACAGATTGATGTTCATTCCTTATGTAATCTACCAGAAGCGGTGGTAAAGTTAGACACTCCTCATGGAAAACATGCACATGTCCGGCAGTATCCTATTGCAAATAAGATGATGCCAATCTTTGATGAGGCTGTAAAAACATGGCTCGAGAACGGTATCATTGTACGTGCACCACCCTCACCATGGAACAGTCCAATCACATTTGCTCCAAAAAAGGATGCGAATGGTAATCCCACTGATTACAGACCATGTATTGATCCTCGTAAAATCAATGCCCTACTAGAGTCTGATAACTATCCATTGCCATTGATCGACGATATTTTTCATGATCTTGCGGGTTCTACAATTTTCACCTCACTCGATCTCAAAAGTGCATTTCATCGATTGCCCATTCGTAAATCAGATCAGGTCAAAACCACTTTTACTCACAGAAACAAACAATACATGTTTCGTTCAGCACCGTTTGGATTGAAACATGTCTCCAGTCATTTCATGCGCATCATGAACCTCATCCTCAGTGATCTATCCAATGTTCATGTATACGTGGATGATATTGTGATTGGCACTCCAGGTGATTCCATGGAAAAGCATTACCAAGCTGTCAGTGCAGTCATTGATAGACTCACTCAACATAACATGATCCTCAATCCTCAGAAATGTCACTTTGGCAAAAGAAGTGTTCATCTGTTGGGTTTCTGCATTTCTGAAAAAGGGAAAAGCTTGGATCCACGTAAATTGACAAATATTGCTGACTGGCCCCGTCCCAAAGCCGGCAGAGAAATGATGCAATGGCTAGGCACTGTTAATTACTTTCGTGCGCACATCCCTTGTGCTGCCACACTCACTGCTCCTCTAGATGCGTTACGAAATGTTGCATTCATAGATGATATTGATTGGACTCCTGAACTACAAGTTCACTTTCAAAGCATCAAAGACATATTATGTTCCAACGTTGTTTTGAGTCCATATGATCCTACCAAATCCCTTTATGTTGCCACTAACGCATCTAACACTGGAGTTGGTGCAGTTCTGTTCCAAAAATTTGACGAAAAACAGTCGGATGGACTCACTGTCACCACCATCAAATACCTCGGCTTCATGGCACGTTCTTTATCCCAATCTGAACGAAATTATTCTGTCACTCGGCGTGAACTCCTCGCTATTGTGTTTGCTTTGAAAAAGTTTCACAAATTTTTATATGGTCATCACTTTACCTTATATTCTGATCATCGAGCACTCACATACTTGTTCACGTCAGATGAACTCAACCCCATGATGGTGGGTTGGATGGACACATTATTGTCCTATGATTTTGACATCGTCCATATACCCGGTGTACAAAATGTTTTACCTGATGCTCTTTCACGTCTTTTTCCACCTGAAAAAGAACTGGCAGGGAGTGATTCTAATAACAGCACAGTAAAACACCAAAATCTTGCTTACAAACCAAATCTAAAAAAGGAACATGAATTAAAAATGAAAAAAGAGAACCGAAAAGTGTTCTATGTCCAAAGTCCTACCAAATTCAGTGACAAGGACTATATCACTCCACCATATGAGGATCGACAAGAGATTCTTGATGGAGTCCATAAATTCGGACACTTTGAAGCTGATCATATTGTAAAATCAATCCACAACCAAAACCTACATTGGCCAAATTTATTAGCTGATGCAGTAAATTATGTAAGCAAGTGCAATACCTGTCAGAAGTACAATATTGCTAAAAAGGGTTATAATCCTCATCGACCTGTCTACGCTTATGTTCCTGGGGATGCCTATGCTTTTGATTTAATTGGGCCTTTTCAATCCAGTAGCACCATGTATACATACGTGTTGATTCTAGTCGACATTTGCACCAGATTCTGCGTGTTGAAACCCCTAGTAGACAAAAAGGCAAAAACCGTTGCAGGTGCCATGGTTGATACATTTTCCTTACTCGGCTATCCCAGTCACTTTGTATGTAGCGATAACGGCTCTGAATTCAAAAATGAAATTTTAGAGAATCTGTTCAATGCAATGGGTATCGACAAAAGATACACCACTCCTTACCATCCCTCAGCAAATGGAGCTGCTGAACGTTACGTTCAATCTGCTAAAAAGATATTAGCAAAGTTCCTTGAAGGTGCCACCGAAGATTGGCATCATTACATTCCATCTGTACAGCTCATGATCAACAATAAGATCTCCACACGCTTGCAGACTACACCTTTTTCATTGATGTTTGCTCGCAACATAAATGACTTCATTGAATACAGGGATGATGCTGGTGAATTAAAAAAGAAGGAGTACATGCCGCACGATGAGTTGCTGAAAAGAATCGACTACATGTCGCAAGTTGTCTTCCCTGCTATACAGGATAGGACCGACCTTTACACCAAAAGGCAAAAGGAAAAAGCTGACAGCAAAAATCGTCAGTCCATATTCCCGGAAGGAAGTTACGTAATGGTGCGTGACAGAGAGCAGTACAATAGCCTCTCACCGGTCTACAAAGGCCCATATCGTGTTGTACGTCAAGCACAAGGTGGTGCTTATATACTTCGTGATGTTGACGAAACGCTCATGTCTCGAAATTATTCTCCAGAAGAATTAAAGCTCATTTCAGAGGATGAAATCATTCCAAAAGATGAATTGTACGAAATTGAGGCAATCATCAATCATAGAGGCGAACCTGGAAATAGAGAATATCTCGTACGCTGGAAAAACTACAGCAAAGACGATGATAGCTGGTTAACTGCTGAGGCATTTACTGATCCCGAGTCAATTAACATTTATTGGCGCAAACTGGGTAAATCCATAAATCAAAATGATGAAGTAGTAAAAAAGAAAAATAATGAGGCTGAAAAGAATAAAAAGCAAAAATTACCCTCAGACTACGCCCCTAGTAAATTACTGACTACGACAATTATGAATGAACAGTCAAAGTCTGGAACTATGTCGCACAATAGACAATCTCATAATATAAAAGAAAAAAAGAAAGCTCAATCCAAACATAATGGTAATGCTTTATCCAGATATCCCAAACGAAGACTACAACAAAGTCAAGAAGGCTTTGATCGAAAAACAGATCATCATGAAAGCTCCGTAAAAAATGCCGTGACTGCAAATAGTAATCTTAGGCACAGCAAGCGCATAAAGAGAAATTAGGTCACACAAAAATTTATAACTGTTCAAACACTTCCTATTCAACTTCCAAACGTTGATACCAACTGGTAGGGGGTGATGTCGTGTTTGGTCATTAATGATGTCTTTATTCATTATTTTATTATTGATCTCAGTCCAGCCTACGTCAGACTATACAATTAATAGTCAGACAATATAATCCAGGGTTCATTCTAAATTATTAGTTCCTTTCCTTTTTCTTACTTAATAAATAGTAGTTGTTAGCTATTGACTTCCTACTGTTTTCATATTATAAGTACCAAATATCTCAGTTTGTTGTTTATCTTGGATGGATTGATGGAACTCACTGCAAATAATCGTGCAAATTTGTTAACAGATATATTATCAATCTTGCGAAATGTCTTAGAATCGCGTGACATCGGGTAACTGATTGTTGATCGCACTGCCTCCTGTCTCTGCCACAAATCGTTTAAACCGTCGTTAATCTTTTGGTTAAGAGAAGTTACAAGATTTGTGGCAGAGACAGGAGTCTGCTGGTACATTTATTCGTTAACTGATCTCGCAAGACTCAACTTACATCAGTTATGTTATGGCTCCTGTTTATTATCCATTTGATATCTAATGGTGCTCGGCAGCGAATGATGCTTTTCAAATCAATGCTTTATTTGTCTTTTTGCTCTTTTCTAAACCACTCATATTGCTTTACGTACAGGTTTTATTGACCACTCATATTGCTTTATATACTTCTTTATTGACCACTCATATAGCTTATATACTTCTTTATTAACCATTCATATTGCAATAAATATTGCTTCATATATACAAAAAAAATTGGGATTTGCTTTATAAAAAGAGCTTTTTTTTTATTTAAATAAAATAATAATAACAATATATAGTATTTCTTTGCTCGTAGCGTTTTAAAAGTTTACTTGACTTACCTAATGTCATCAAAATAGCAGCATCTAATCTAAAAATACATCAATTAATCTCGTGGAACTCAAAAGGTTCTCACGAGAAAAAAAAAGCCAAGCTCAAGGATGCAAAGACACAAGGATTCAAAGATTCAAGGAAGCAAAGACTTGGACACCCAAATCAAAAGAAGAAAAGACATCAGTACTCAAAAACCAAAGCGAACACAGAAAAAAAGATAAAAAGATGCCAAAGCAAAGCAGAATTCATCTATAATAAACATTAGCGATCCTGTATGTATTGTAAAAATAATTGTACCTTTCTTTAGATAGACCAGAAAACTAGCTAAGCTTATACCAACAAATAAAGAAAAGGGAAGCAGTATGCATCTACAATAGTTATTAGCTATGGAGGATATGTAGTAAAAGTAATAATACCTTGCTTTAGATGGGCCAGGAAAAAAAAAGAAAAGAAGAAAAGAAGAAAAAACACGCCATCCAAGCTTGTGCCAACAAGTAAAAGAAGAAGCAACGGTAGTCTTGAGAAAGAGACTTTATAAAGAAAGCAAGAAATACGGTTTTACTAAAGTACAAGTACCATTAGAGCAGGAATGGAATGTATAAAATATTAAGAACTTACTTTTTATAAAAAAGAGAAGAAAAAAAAAAAAAAAAGAGAAGTGCTTTTTTTGTAGCCTTATTTTTACCAATGTTACACTTATTCACTGTCTATCTATGTTATAAATCAAATACAGTTGCTTTGCACGAAGATTACATTTAATGGTATCCCAAAAGATAACTTATACGTTGTTTGAACAAGTTTTATTACTTGAGTGCAATATCTTTAACATGGAGAGTATTCTTTTTTCTTTTTTTTCTTTTTTTTTTACTTGAAATAAAAAAAAAAAAAGAGTCGGCAACTTAACGCACTGTAGCAGTAAAACAGCTTTTTTTCCTCCCTGGTTTTGTTTCATGGAATACACTAGATGTTCAAGGTACAAAAGATAAAAAAGAAAGCTCAAGTTCTGGTCAAATGCAAGTTTATAAAAAAAAATAATAGCAACCAAGTCTAATGTTGGTTTTTTTTTTTTTTTTTTTTCTTACATTAAGAATTCCTAATGGGACACATTCGGATGACGAACATGAACCTCATGAGCAAAGTTGTTCTTTCCAACATGATGAAGCAATAAGAATAACAGACTTATATTGTTGCCTGTTGCTAAAAAGTTCTTTTTGGTAAAGAAAGTTGTCATTGCTAACATCTCTAATGGCTAATGGCTAATGGCTAATGGCAAATTACACCCATGTGCAAACATAAAGTAAGTAATGAGCGAGTATAAGCTTAAAAACATATATTTTTTTACAACATTTGTCATAAAAAATAATAAAGCAATCTATTTATTTGATAAGCAAAAAAGTTTTGTATGTATTTGTTAACTATAACTGCCTTGTAACAAAATGTTAGCAGAGCTTTATTTTTTATTCTTTTAGAATATACACGTATTCTTTTTCTATAATGTAAAGGTATTTGCATTTCTATGAAGTATAATTGTTGTTAGATTAGTGTTTTCATTTGAACAATGAACTTTCTATTGCTAGACTCGTTTTTTTTTACTTACTTTTTTTTTTACTTACTTTTTTTTTCACCAGGTCATTTTTTTTCCCAAACACGATTATTTTTTTACGTTTTGTAACACGTTTGTAATGATCTAAGCTAAAAACCACAGGCTGCCTTCCTAATATGTATTCTTCTGAACAAAATGCTTTTGATTTCCGCTTTTTGCCCTCAAAAATAAAAAAAGAAGACATCGGTCTTTCAACAGTAGAGGGGAACAGGCTTTCCAAAAAAAGATCATCTGTAAAAAAAACAGACACTTTTTTAAAACGTGAATAACTTTATGAATACTTACCCTACAAAAAAAACAAAAATACTGTTCAATTTCTTTATTTTTTTCGCACCTGGGTCTTTTTTCAAAATTCAAAAATGACCAATACAGCGAAAGTTAAAATTTTTCTCCAAAGGCCATAAATATCTGTTAACCAAAAAATGTTCAATCTTGCGATATGCTTTATCCAATTGGAACGATTATTTGCAGTGGTTAGCTGACAAAATGTGGTGTAATAATTAAATGTGCGAAAGAAGATCAACTGTGAAAAGCACCAACAGATAATATCAGATAGAGATAGACAGTATTAGCAGGTAAGTCAACTAGTTCTTCAAGACTTTGACTTAATACACAATAAATAAAATAATTTAAAGGTTAAAGAAAATGATACTTTATTTCATGAAAGTGTAAATGCTATTTATACTAATGGATATTCAAATATTGTCTAAGGGATATATTTCATTCTTTAATTTTTGCATTCTTTGCTTATGTCTAAGGTACAGCTGGTACAGGCGCGCCTTTTTCCTTTCCCGATTTGGTACTGTAGGTTTGAACTTCCGTTTGTTCGGTCGGTACCTGAATGGAAGGTTATATTCAATTTCTATTGGTTGATTTGACACTGCACATAATTGCTATATATAGAACAATATATTTGACAGAATATAATCAGATATTTCGAGTTTACGTCAATATATTTACAAATTTCATAAAATATATACTTCGTGTATTTTGCTCTAAATGTTAAGATATGTATGTGGAATACCGTGTTACTTTTGGTGACGCGCCGCTTCATTGTTCTTTCTACGATGATACACAAACATAACACCTTTCTATTGGACCTTACATGCTTGCGTTTTTCTTTGATACTACTCCTTTATTGGTTTATTGCCTTTAGTAATACTTCCTTATACGTCTATTTCTCTTGAATATTACTTCTTTACTGGCTTATTGCCTTTTCGCAATACTTTCTTATTGGCTTATTATGATTATATATAACTCTGGATGGCTTATAGTAGGAAATAAAATAGGCTTAAAATACGGTATTATTGGTTAAAAATTTAGTTTTATTCGTTTATTTTGGGGCTTTATCGTCATATTGATTATATATTATTGGTTCATTTGTTTATTAAAGATGATACAAAAAGGCGGGAAAAGGAACAAGGGATCGATGGGAATAATGAAACAACACCTTTAAACGGTAGATACCAAAATTTTTTTTTTTCAAAATTGCACTTACCTAGACCTCAGAAGCAGCAAACAATACAATATAGCAGACAAAACAGGCAAAACAAACAAATACAATGAAGCAGCATCAAAAGAGATCTGAAGCAAAAGAAAGATGAAGGCAGTAGACTAGGCAGTAGGAAAGTAGAATTGAAACTGAATAAAATAAAAGATTAATTACAGTGAAACATGATGTACCCGACTTTCTTACCTTAAACCTCTTTAAAAACTAGAAGACGATATCAAGGATTTCAAACAGCTTCAGAATCAAGCTTAGGAAACTAAATTTGAATGTTAATAAAGACAATGAAAATTTAGAAACTTACGTACCACATAAACAGATACAGAAAGGACCCAAGAACTTATAATAGCCATAAGTATATCTATGAATTTTTAATAAAGTACATTAGAAAAAAAATTTTTTTTAAAAAAAGAACAACTTACCTGGGATAACAAATCAAAAAAAGAAAGAAAGAAAAGAAAAGATTGATCTGAGACATCAATCCTTTTATAGGTTTTTTGATTTGTATAGAACTGAGTTTACAATTGAACGCAATAGTATTTAAGGTGTGTTCAACTTCAATGTTAAGTTTCTTTACTTTTTCTTCAAAGTACCTTATAACATTATGTCTGACCGTATTATCGAATTCAACCCTGCTCCTGTCAATGCTCGTGTCTCTAACTCTGCTGGGCAGCCAATTATTCTTCCTTCCCGTGCTGTTGTTCCTGAGTTTGTGTCAAGTGATGGTATTCTTGATAGCTTTGCCTATCCTAGACCTGGTTACCCCCCCCTATGGCCAATGTCCAGAAGCGAATGCGTGAAGCTGAAGATGTTGGACGTGATGAAGCTTCTCTTTCCTTCTCCATTTATCTGGATATGAGAAAGGAAATTGACACTTTGAAGGAGATGTTAAGAAAAGAGCAGGAAGAAAAGCGTGCCTTGCAAGTGGCATTTGCCAAGGTCAAAGAAGCCTACAGCGAGCTTGAACAAGAATCCAGCAAAAGTGCAAAACCAATTGCAACAGCGATTAAGGTAAGGTTATTAATAATTTAAATTTAAACAAGTGTAATAATTACTTTTTTTTTTTCTTTAATTTTAGGATGCTGTGAGGAATCATTACAATGATTTACCTCCGTCATCTAAGTACGATCTCAGCAATCCTCTAAAGTCTGTTGAGAATCAAAAAGTACTTAAGCTGTTGCAAGAGTATGTCAATAGCCATTATGCGTACAAGCATACCAATGGCCGCGATTTGCGGAAATACCTTGAAAGGCAGTATTATACCAAGAAAGCTGGTATGGCTGGAGAGGAGGTTGGTGTCGTCGACGAGTTCGTAAAGAAAAGAAAGGCTGCTAAAACGACTCGAAAAAACAACGTAAGGACAATAAAGGCTATTGCTATTTTATAATTGATTTTTTTTTAGAAAATCAAAACACGGAAAGCAATGTATGAGCAGCACAAGGATCAAGGCGTTTACAACAACTATCCGAACTGCGAGTACTTGCTTCAACAGCAGTACATGTCTGAAGAAGAAGACATGTATAATAGCGATACAATGGATAAGGTAGAGGAAGTTCTTCTGGAGCAAAATCCAGATAGAACAATTCCTTTTACCGAAAAGGAACGCATGTCTGTCTTGTGTACAAAAACCATTGATTATTTTGAAGTTCGTGTACCAAAGTACAGATCACCAGCAGTAAGTTTAATTAATATCTTTTTAAGCGCAATCCGCTCATTATCCAATATTTAGTGCACTGAATTCTTCAAGCTGTTGGATGATCAGATAGCAAGTGACAGGGCCAAGAGACAAAGGACTGGAACCAGCAACATTCAGTCTCTTCCTCGCATTCGAAGAAAATGTTCGCTGCCTGTTCCTGACTTCGTCAGAAAAGAAAATATACAGTAGGTCAAAAAACTGCTGCAAGGAATTGCAAAATTCCGGTTTTACAGCTGGTTTTCCATGGGTACTGCACCAAACTATCCCAAATTTTGACTGTTTGTACCTCAATGGAAAGTGCATTTATTCGTCGATTATCGGATATGGGCAATGGTTATTGGTGGAATTTGAGATCGCTAAAGGTAGTATTATGAACATCCGACAATTTTTACTTGTTCACATATGTTTTAAATGACGAATTTTAATACGACCCAACCGGTTGCTATCATAATTTTTCACATTCTTGACATGATTAGAATGTTGCCAGTATATAAAAGCGCTTACAATTCCTTTACTTTAAATTTTATATTTCCTTACTTAAATTATTTCTCTTTTTTACCTTATTACCAATCGCATGCCTAAACGACTGCCAGAAGGAAAAGTAGACGATCTCAAGCAAGCATTAACTGGATCCACATCAACGTACGATATTGCTAAAGAAATTGGAGTACATGAATCAACTGTCAGTAGATACTCTAGACGGTTGTTTCCAAATAGGACAAAAAGCATAGGTGGTAGACCTACAGTAGTCTCCAAAGTGACGAAGCGGTTAATAAAAAGAAAAGTCATTGAAGGGGTTTTAAAGACTGCCAAAGAGGTACACCGGGAGCTGGTTCAACTTGGCTACGATATCTCATACCAGTCAGCAATTAACGTACTGAAATCAATGGAGTTCCATTCTTCAATAAAAAAAAAGAAGCCGTTTTTGACAAAAGCTCATATGCAGCATCGATTAGAATGGGCCAAGAAGCATCAGGATTGGACAGTAGAAGAATGGCGAAAAGTCGTCTTTTCTGATGAAACCAAGATCAACGTATGGGGCTCTGATGGCTGTAAGTATTATTGGAAAAGACCAAATGATCCTCTTCAACCGCATCATCTAGAACTTACAGTCAAGCATGGAGCAGGCAAATTGATGATGTGGGGCTGTATAACTTCTGAAGGACCAGGATATGCTTGTCAAATTTACGATGGGAACATGAACGCGAATGTTTATCAGCATATATTGGACACTACGCTTCGTGATACTATGCAATACTACAATTTCAACTGGTCCAACGTTTACTTTCAGCATGATAATGATCCAAAGCACAAGGCAAAATCTACAATAGACTGGTTAGATAATCATCAAGTGCGGTATATTAGCGATTGGCCAGCTCAGAGTCCGGACTTAAATCCAATAGAACACGTATGGCATCAATTGAAGTTGAAGCTCAGCTGTTACGAACGTAGAGCAAAGAATACGGATGAGCTTTGGGAACGAGTGGAAAAAGTATGGAATGGCTTTGACAAAGATCTTTGCCAAAGGTATATCGATAGCATGCCGGCAAGAATTCAAGAGGTTATTAATAAAAAAGGAGGGTCAACTAAATATTAATAAATAAATTCATTCCGTCCAAATTTTCGTTTTTCCAAATTTTCAAATTGCGCATCTCATACTTCCTTCAATACTTATCCAATAGGGCTTAAACTCTTTCGGATTTCTCAAGACATGTAGAAGATTTACTATGTGGGAACAGAGGCAGTTTGTGCCATTGTAACAGGATGTGCGCTACAAAAACCAAGAAAAATGGATTCCTTGCAGCAGTTTTTTGACCTACTGTAACTGAAGAGAGTATCGCTTGGGCTTTTGGTTCTGAAATGCAGTTGGATGAAGACGACTTTCAGTTTTAAAAAAAATTATAAAATGAACAAAAAAAAAATAAAAAGAAATGCGGTGTTTGGATTTTTAAACTTTAAATTTTTTTTTTACTTTTACTTTTTTTATTTTACTTTCTTTTTTATTTTTTTTACTTTTTACAAACCAATGGTTTTTCTTGGGAGAGGTAAAAAGACAACATGATTATCAGGATAACCTTGCTTCATAGCAACACAAGTAAAGATACGCGATACTGGAAGAATACAGTCTGAACCAGCTGGTCGAAAAGAGTTGTGGTAGTACGCGGCACCAAGACATTCAAATCCTCGAAAAGGATGAAGAGGAGCGTTATACCAACGTACAAAAGCAAAGAGGTGTTCATCAAAAGCATTTGGGGCAAAGACCCGACCATTTGGAATTATAGTTTTCTTCATTTGAAGCTGATGGCTAAAATAATACTGAACTTCACCAATTCGCATCTCAGCCTCTTTTCCAGGAATAGTAGGATTACAAGCGACTTTAATATAGCAACCACGAGTAGTACGCGATGCTTTTGATCGATACGTTTGCCCAAGAATTTCGATTTCAGCGAAAACAGAAATACCGGGAAATACCATTGTAGACAAGTCATCGTGGTTTTCTGGAATAAGCGCACTTGCGAATGTTCGATCAGTATATACAAGTCTGTAAAAGGCAAGAAGGTAATCATAATGGGCTTGAGTCAATCTATTACAGTAGGTCACAAAACTGCTGCAAGGAATCCATTTTTCTTGGTTTTTGTAGCGCACATCCTGTTACAATGGCACAAACTGCCTCTGTTCCCACATAGTAAATCTTCTACATGTCTTGAGAAATCCGAAAGAGTTTAAGCCCTATTGGATAAGTATTGAAGGAAGTATGAGATGCGCAATTTGAAAATTTGGAAAAACGAAAATTTGAACGGAATGAACTTATTTATTAATATTTAGTTGGTCCTACTTTTCTATTAATAATCTCTTGAGTTCTTTCCGGAATGTTATCTACATGTCCTTGGCAAAGATCTTTATGGAAGTCATTTCATATTTCATCAACTCGTTCCCAAAACACATCCATGTTCTTTGCTCTACAGTAGCGGACAAAACTGGTGCACAAAACTTTTTTTCAGCTATAAGCTACCATTACTTGCTCATTACAGTTGCAATATCTATGAAACTATATCAGATAGAAGGCGTACTAAATGTTGCAAATTGTGCAAAGTTTAATCATTGCATTGCCAAAAATGAGGGAGAACCAAGCCTTTATTTATAAGAATAGATATTTTTAAAAAAAACCATAAAAGTGATTAAAACCTAAAAGTTCGTATAATTGCCTCGTCTTTTGATAACAGCAGCAATTCGTTTTGGCATGCTTTCATAGTATGGCTGCATATCACTTTCAGTAAAAGAGTTCCACTCTTTATCGATTCTTTTCCAGAGATCGTCTATGCTTCTTGGTGTGGTATCGTATTGAGACAGCTTTGACTTTAACTGTCGCCAAACATATTCAATAGGATTTAGATCGGGACTTTGTGGCGGCCAATCTTTTAATACCGATATCCCATTATCAGATAACCAGTTAGTGGTATGCCTTGACTTGTGCTTTGGGTCATTGTCATGTTGAAACAAAACATCACAATGTTTCAAACCATAATATGCTAGGCTTTCTTGATACGTAGTAGACAAAATATGGGTGTATAATTTTGAATTCATTGTGCCATCATATACTCGACAAGCATATCCTGGTCCTCGAGATGTAATACAGCCCCAAAGCATAACAGATCCGCCGCCATGCTTCATTGTTTGATTAACATGAAAGGATCGCCAAGGTTGATCGACTTGCTTCCAATAGTAGCGTATACCATCGGCACCCCAAACATTGATTTTGGTCTCATCGCTGAAGATCACAGACTTCCAGTCCTCCACAGTCCATGATACTTTGTCGCGACACCACTTCAATCGCTTTTTCTGGTTTGTATAGCTGATGAAAGGCTTGTACTTCTTAATTCCAGACTTGAAGCCTATCTTTCTAAGAAGCCTTCTGACCGACCGTTTGCTAATACTGTATCCTAAGGACCTCAAAAAGAGCTGAGCATCAGAATCTGTGCGTAAGAGTCCTTGTCGAAACTTTAGACGGATGATTGCATTAGTTATTTTTTTAACTACGACCGGTCGACCACCACGGTTACGAGCCTTGATGTTCTTTTCTTCCTTTCTTATCCTGTTGATCGTCCATTTAGAGACTCCTGTTGTTCTAGAAATATCCATTGTCGTACGACCTGAGCGTATTCCAGATTTCACAGCTTCTCTTTTATCGTTGCTGACTTTTTTGGGCATAGAGTGCTGGTACTTTGTTAAAATGGATAGGGTAAAAATAAGAAGTGAAATTCATAGAGAGATACAAATTAGGCAAGGGTTTATATATTTTTTAAAAGCTATTGGAATGCACTAGTGTATTATAAAATTTTACAGCAAACTAGAAAGAAATGGGTAGATTTGAAAGAAGGCTAGACAAGTACTACATTTTTGGCGAAAATTGAAATATTCAAAAAATCACTAAAAATGACCTTATTCCTGAAGGATGTCCGGCACAGTTCCGGTTTACCTAGCATAATGCATATTTTAGACTGCCTTTCAGATGGTATATGCCACAAATGTCGCAGACATATAGCGGAGATGCAATGCTGATTTTAATTTTTGTGCACCAGTTTTGTCCGCTACTGTATATTCGTAATAGTTGAATTTCAACTTCAATTGATGTCCTACGTGCTCGATTGAATTTAAGTCGGGGATCTAAGCTGGCCAATAGTTAACATAGCTCTCTTGGTGACTACATAACTAGGCTATTGTAGATTATGCCTTGTGCTTTGTGTTATTATCATGCTAAAACTAAATATTGGACCAGTCGAAATTGTAGTACTTCATAGTATCACGAAGCGTAGTGTTCAAAATATGCTGGTAAACACCCGAGTTCAAGTTTCCATCGTAAATTTAGCAAGCATATCCTGGTCCTTCAGAGATTATACAACCCCAGGGCATCATTTTGCTAGCTCCGTGATTGATTGCAAAATCCAGGTCATGATGTTGAAGAAGGTCACTTGGCCGTTTCCAATAGTGATCAGCATCATCAAAGCCCTATACGCTGAGCTTGGTCTCATTAAAGTACACTGTTTGCTGTCAGTCACTCATTGCCTAATCCTGATGCTCCTTGACCCGTTCTAACTGATGCTACGTATGCGTTTTTGTCTGGAATGGCTTCTTTTTTTCTATCAGAAAATGGAACTCCATTGATTTCAGTACGTTAATTTCTGACTGGTATGAGATATCATAGCCAAATCCAACCAGCTCCCGGTACACCTCTTTAGAAGCCTTTAGAACCCATTCCATGACTTTTCTTTTGATTAACCGCTTCGTCACTTTGGAGACTACTGTAGGTCTACCACCTGTGTTTACTGTCCTACTTGAAAACAGCCGTCTATGATGTATCCATCATTCATAACTCGATACGAAAACAGTATTAATAAGCTACATGATAAGATGCTGCGTAATTGCACGGTTAAACTATATTAAATCCAGGAACTAAATCACAGTCAGCCGCAGTCAATCATATACGAGTATTCTATGACAAATATAACAATAGAAGAACACGTAACCCTTATCTATTTGTCATCAGCTATATCATACTCATTAATTATTAATCCATGACATGAAATATTATCCGTGTATGAAAAGTATAAATAGAGTACAATTTTCTTATTAAATAAAACAATCTCTTTATCGAGTCTCGTCCTCTCTTGTTCCTTTTTATTCTTGGATAAATCAGTCTAGAGTATCTACTAACAGTTGATTAATGTAATCCAGGCTCCTTGGAAATATCATACATTGATGTGGATGCGGTTAATGCCTGTTTGTAATCGTTTATTTTCTCCTCTGACAGCCGTTTAGGCATGCGATTGACGATAGGGTAAAAAAGAGAAATAATTTAAATAAGGGAATATAAAATTTAAAATAAAGGAATTGTAAGCGCTTTTATATACTGGCATCATTCTAATCATGTCAATAATGTGAAAAATTATGATAGCAACCGGTTGGGTCGTATTAAAATTCGTCATTTAAAACATATGTGAACAAGTAAAAAATGTCGGATGTTCATAATACTACCTTTAGCGATCTCAAATTCCACCAATAACCATTGCCCATATCCGATAATCGACGAATAAATGCACTTTCTATTGAGGTACAAACAGTCAAGGTTTGAGATAGTTTGGTGCAGTACCCATGGACAACCAGCTGTAAAACCTGAATTTTGCAATTCCTTGCAGCAGTTTTGTGACCTACTGTATTATATTCCAGCAAGACAATGCTAGTATCCATACTGCCAAAAAAGTCTCTGAGTGGCTGGACAACAATAATATTACTGTATTAAGATGGCCTTCTCACTCTCCAGACTTAAATCCTATTGAGAATCTTTGGTCAATCCTGAAACGACGCTTATTGCAGTATGAAAAGCAGCCGGACGGTATGCTTGAGTTATGGTCAAGAGTAGAGAACGTTTGGGAGTCAATTACTCAGAATGAGTGCCAAAAACTCATAGAAAGTATGCCTAAACGTATTAAAGCAGTTTACAGTAAGGGACAAAATCAGTCCGTTTTTTGGTTTTTTCGCAATGCCACGCCGGGAATTATACTTAGAGCTCCGCTTTACTGACAAAAAATTTACCTCTTTTTTCAACGAATCTGACAATACCTGTCGGGATTGGTATTTTTTAGTTTCCGACATGTTATAAGAAGATATATTGAAAATGACGGATTTTTATTTCTTTGAATTTTAATTAGTACTTGGTATCACGGCCCTTACGCTGGATTACGTCCCGAACTCGACGGGGCATGGAGTGAATAAGGTTTCTACAGTTCTCTGGAGTTGCTAGGTCATACCAAAGCTTCGAAACCCGGTCAAAAAATGCTTGATCAGCCTCAATCACGGAAGGGGGTGGTCTTGTCATCTGTTCCCTCTTTTTAAGCATGGCCCATGCATTTTCAATTGGGTTAAGGTCAGGAGAGTATGCTGGCCAGCTCAGTAGCTTAACCTTGTTCTTTTGGAACCATTTTGAAGGAGCTGAAGCACAATGGATGCTTGCATTATCTTGTTAAAAGATCATGTCACTACTTTGCAGGCCATAGTACTTCAATGTTTCCTTGTATTCCTCCTCAAGTACTGATGTGTATAGCTCACCATTTACATTGCTTCGTAGCCAGGACATGTAGCCCCCTCCATGTATAGTTATGCAACTCCAAAGCGTAATCCCGCCTCCTCCATAAGCATGTTTCTTCTTGTAGTGATGGTCTCGATAAGGTTCATTATCCTCTTTCCAAGCGTATTCTAGACCATTAGACCCTCTTTTTTGGATCTTTGTCTCATCAGAAAAGACAACGCGTTCCCAATCAGTCTCGGACCAGTCTTTATGAGCCTTTGCCCAATCATATCGTGCCTTTTGCCTGTCATTATTAAATGGAAGTGCCGTCTTCTTTTTAGCCGATTTTAGACCTTTGCGTTTGAAAGTACGAGTAATTGTTTTTGGATTGACTGATCGATCTGGTTTTTTAATGCCAAAGGAGGCATCAGCTGCGCTTTTAGATAAGCCTAGTCTTATATCTCTAGCTGCTTTGGTTTCCTCCCTAGGTGTGAGTAAACGATGTCTACCCGCGCTATTTTTTGACTGCATCTTGGTTTTCCTTGAAATTCTTCGAATCATGGACTTTCCACAGCCTACTTTCTTTTGAATTATATTCCATGGAATGGAGTGGTTCAACATGTTTTCAATTTGGGCATGTTTGTCGGCATTCTTTGCTGTCATGGCATGTTTGGCTAATCTGAGATGAGGTAAATGGGGAAAAAGAAAAAATGTAAAAAAATTAAATGAGCTAAAATATGAGAACGCGTAAGCGTTCACTGACGTCATAAGACATAGCAAACTAAATTTCAAGTCAATCCAGAGACTGTTTCTGGAGATACGGGACCTAATGCAAAATCGGGCGTTAGCAGCAGTCACGGAAAATCACTTTTTCCGCAATAACTACAGAAGAAATGCAGCTATAAGCAATTAGGTTACACCAATATTTTCGTCCAGTTTATGTCCAAATTTAGTGTCAGTAAAGCGGAGCTCTAAAATTAATTCTCGGAGAGGCATTGCGAAAAAACCAAAAAACGGACTGATTTTGTCCCTTACTGTAGAGTCACTATTTTGAACTCCTTGATCCTGCCTCGTCTCTGGCATGTCCTACGGGTTCCATCTGTGCCCCAATCCTTTTTGAAACGCATACAATCCGCTGCTTCTTCTTTTGTGAACTTTAGGCAATTTCCAAAAATTGGTTTTACTTCTCTGTGTACACCGCGCCGCCTTGGTGGTCTCAGTGTACTTGATCCTGCTATTCAACAAGATGTACTCCAGCTTCGCTGGCTCCTGCCGCTTTTGGCGCTTTCCCTACAGCCACAATCTAGTACTTTTTGGACTGAATCAGATATCGGCTATTCTTTTGTACTTCCTCGTCTGATTGACTTTTTTCTCTATCACTGTCTGTTGTAGAACAGAGTCTGATCTAACGGACATTGAATAATCACAACTAAAAGAAGTATATTAAAATTGATAAAAGATAATAATTTAAATCTTTATTAAATAAAATATATTCTTCTTCTTTCTATATAAAACTATCACTATTAGATTCATTCTATAAAGTAAACATGAACACTAAATAAGTCATGATCTTTACTATTCATCATTTCTGTAAATGAATAATAATGGATCAGGTACCTAGTCAACTTTGATCTGACTGGAGGCATTTCATATAAATATATCTTTCCTCTCAATGAAGACGGGACAGTTATCCCAGATCAGTTAAAGAACAACAAGATCTATAAAAACAACGAATTAAAAATTTTCATAATCGATTCAGTGATCATTCTTCAATCAAACATGTCAATGATTGGATCTACGCTCATAACTACTCATTTACCCGCCAACTGATAGAAGAATATAAATAGTAGACTTTGTAATGTTTTCTTTTTAACAATTAAGATTGTCTTAAATAAAGTTCAGTCTCAAAAAGTATTCTTTTGGTTTATCTTTGTTATTTCTTTTACTTTACCAGAACATAACACTGTCTTCCAAACCATGGCTCTACTTCGCCTGACTATGACTATCGCATACCACTATTGTTTGCTCACCTCCGTCCTAAAGCCCTTCGCCACATTGATAGCTCGTTTCGACTACTTTTCTTCGCCATGGATATGCTTCCTCGTTCTTTTGAAGACGTTGTGATTAATAGTCGCACGGATATGTGTCTCCCTCTCTCCGATGCGTCTCTTCCTTCCAACAACACTCCTCTGTCTAAAACTACTGCTATCCTGCCTGCTTCTACTGCGTACATCATTGATGCCACTCATGGCGGAACGCGATCTAGACTCTCTACAGAGATATCTTTATTCCCTCGACTTTCTCGACGATTCTTGAAACTGGTGCAACTTGGCCAAGTTCTGTTGAAACCTTTCTTTCTAAGGACTTTTACCCGACAAACTTCGGCTGGATCTGACCAAATTGATGCATCTCTCTTTCTTGAGGCTATGTCTTTGATTATTTGCCCTGCTGTTCCCAAGGTCACGTCGAAACCGTATCGTCAACTACACTACCTCAAAAAATTGTTCATTTTGAACCGCCTTTTACACATTTCGTACTGAATCTGCTTCGCATAATCCCCAGTCAGCGCTCAGCACAAACCATTATGAAACACTGCTTCTCAGCTATTTACTACACTGTAAGCATATCACGTGCTATGCGTAAATGCTGGAAAATATCCAATCAAAAATCAAAATCAAAATGAACAATTTTTTGGGTTTTTTTGAATATGAACTAAATTTACGCCTATGTTCCCAAATAACATAGGACTAACTCGTGACTGCTATCATAATTTTTGCCCGTGACTACTTCTGCTATTCCAAGGCAGCCCTGGTCGATTTTGGTTTTTTTTGCTTTCCCATTGTAATCTCTCATTGCTCCATCTCGACATTTCAAGTAATGGTAAATTGCGAAATTTCAGAAACCCAACGAAATGCAATTATTTCTGCTTTAAGAAGAGGAAAGTCGTACGATGCTATCAGCAACGAGTTACATGTTTCTAAAGGGTCTATTTCGAACATTGCGAAAGAAGTAGACCATCACTCCGTATTGCAAGCAGGTCAACCCAAGAAACTTAACATATACGACGCGCGCCTTGTATTGCGCAGGTTCAATGCTGGTGTGTACAAGACCGGAGAGCACGCTGCCAGAGACTTAAGTGGCTTAGGTTCGGATATTTGCAGCCAGACCGTGCGAAACCTTCTTAAAAGCTCCAAATTTCAATTTCGACGAAAACCAACAGCTCTTCCTTTAACGTATTCTTCCCAAAAGGCGCTCCTTCAGTTTGCCAAGAAGCATATAGGTTGGACAGAGGAAGCCTGGAAAGGAGTAGTCTTTAGCGACGAAACAAAAATCAATCGCTTGGGTTCAGATGGTAAACAATGGACTTGAGTACAAGAAGGAAGGCCTCTGCAGGATCACAACGCCAACCAAACTTATGAGCATGGAGGCGGTAGTATACTACTTTGGAGCTGTTTAACAGCAAACGGAATTGGATATATCACTCAAGTGCTCGGAGGTTTAGATTCAGAGCTGTATTGCAAGATTATGACGGAGGATATGCTCTCTTCATTAGAAGAATACGATATGTCAAAGGATGACATTATATTTCAACATGATAACAATCCAAAGCATACATCTAGACTAACACAAAAATGGTTCGTAGATAACAAGGTGCAGCTACTGGATTGGACAGCATATTCACCCGACTTAAATCCTATAGAGAATTTATGGAATTACTTAAAAGTCCGGCTGTATGCTTATGAAACTGCACTCTTAAGTATGAAAGAACTATTTGAACGGGTTGCAGATATTTGGTACAATGAAATTACAAAGGAATACTGCGAGCAGTTAGTATGCAGCATGCCGCAAAGACTACAACTTGTTTTAAAAGAAAAGGGCGGTGAGATTAATTATTAGCTAATAAAATAAAAAATGTCGACAAAAACCCAAAAAATTGTTCATTTTGATTTTGATTTTTGATTGGATATTTTCCAGCATTTACGCATAGCACGTGATATGCTTACAGTGTAGTAAATAGCTGAGAAGCAGTGTTTCATAATGGTTTGTGCTGAGCGCTGACTGGGGATTATGCGAAGCAGATTCAGTACGAAATGTGTAAAAGGCGGTTCAAAATGAACAATTTTTTGAGGTAGTGTATGCCTAAGCACAAAAAAACTCACAACTACATACCCTTCTCTGCCGGTTAAATCCTGGAAACAATTTTGGTCTTTTGAAATCTCCCACAAAAGTCGCAACGTGTGGTTCCGTTTATTACATAAAAAACTACCGTGCTTGTCTATTCTACATTCGTTTATACCAATCAAGTTTGTCACCTCTATTTGTTCCATTTGTTGTACCGCTGTGGACGATCTATCGCACTTCATGTTTCTCTGTCCTCCAAAACTTCTAGTATGGCAAACCCTATGGTCCGATTATATTGATTTGAATTTCTCCAAGCAAACTCTTCAAGACGCGCTCCTTTTACTGCGCCTACCGTCTACCAAAAAATATGTAACTATTTCCTCTGCCTCTATTTTTGGTGCTACTATCCTGGCTATTTGGCGTAGCCACTGGTCCTCTGTGTTCGATGCTTGTCCATTCCGCTCTTCCTTGATCATTTAGGCTGCTAGAAAGCTGATACAATTATGTCTTCAAGAAGAGTTGCTACTCACAGGCATATCACCCCTTCCTCTTCCACATTTCTCTGAATAATCTTCTTCATTCCTGTTGTGCTCCAAAGATAATCATTGTATAGCAATCAAGCATTATTAACGATTGATAGTGTGAGTATATGGAAATGTAGTTTTATTAATATGTATGTATATCTACCAAAATAGACTGGTGAATGAGGAGCAAGTGCTCATATTAAATTATATAAAGATCTGCATAATAGAATATAACATTTAGCCATCTGCATAAGGCTGTGGGCATTTCGCCATCCGCATAGTACATATATTAATATCTACACTGTGAAAAGTATATAAACTCTGGACATATATTATTAAATAAAATCATATATAATTTTGGGTCCTATTGAAATCTCCATTCTTATTTTTGTGAACAAAACAATTCCGAACCGTTAAACTGTCAGGAAACCACAAACATGGTTAAAAACAAAAAAAAAAAAGGAAAACCTCCACTCAAAACAAAACAAAACTATACCCTAACATAAAATTTAAAAAACCCAAAAACATTAAATGACTTTATTCTGAAGTCTCCAATAAACAGTCGAGCTTTCTTTTGCTCCTTATAAAAAAAAAAAAAAAAAAAAAAAAAAAAAACTTATGTATCCTTAACACATGGTAAACTCAGTCCTGAATCTCCCCCTCTTGGTACCAAGTTGGTAGCATGGACATGTAACAATTGGTCTAGTATTTGAAGATACACTTTCTTTTTCCTTTCCCCTTCTTTTACCTTTTTTCCCTTTTGACTAGCAAAAGGCTTTTATTTTCTTTTATACTTCCCTTTGACCTGACCCAGGCAATACAATATCCATATTACTATGTGCTCACGTAAATTATTTAGAAATAATAATGGTAAAAAAAAATTTTAATCGTAAATAAAAATATAACTTTTTTAAGTCTTGTCAAATTTTATAGTCTTTTTATTCTTACGAGATAATACAAATAGATTAAGTTATTTTTGAAAGGTTTTCAAATGAGAGGATACTGATAGTTTCATCTATCCTTTGTAAGCTGGAAAATTCTTTACTCTATGAAAGTTTGCTAAAAGTATAGAGGCCGATAATAATAATAATGATAATGATAAACTATAAGTACACAATACCGATCAAAAAGTAATTTTTATTTGTCTGATGTTTTATTTTTCAATTTGGCTTTTTCATTATCGATAAATGCAACAATGTTTTGTGTGCCCTCATTATAAAATTATGGAATTATATTGGTACTTTATCCACATGATTCCCTTCAACCGTATAAACTTGCTCAAATTGAAGGACATTTAACTTTTCAAATAAGTTTTTAAACATATGAGCGGTTGGATTACTCAGAGAATCATTAAAGTCTTGTTTTTATAATAAATTCTTTGACTAATGAGCAATAAATTGATTGTTATATCATAATGGAAAATATTTCGCAATCTTCAGTGTTTGTCAAGTTTATACAGGATGACAAAACAGGCTTTTTGATACAACCATTACCTAAAGCCTTCATTTATATGTTCATCCCACAACTCAGCCTTGAAGGATAATGGTTTTCTTGATCTTCATCTTGGGTACTCTTGTAATCATCTTGGACGTTTTTATGATCTTTACTTTCTTCAATACATTTTTTCCATTTCCTGTCTTTGGACAATCGATTCAATAATTTCAGATATTTTATTGAGACCTGCAATTCTAAAACTGTAGTCAATTTCTTTTTCTAAACGAAGAAATCATCGTTAAGAGCTCATTAAACAAATACAACACGTTATCAATACTTTGATTTTTGCAACACTGAATATTTATGTGAATTTTTGGCTAGCTTTGAGAGGACTAAGGTAAAGATAAGTAATGAGAAAATAATAACTGTGTAAATCAAACAATTACTTTTTACTTAATGCTAGCCTGATTTTTCTACTTAAATGATATCATTATAACACTTCATCCATTGTTTTTGTAAGGATAAAGGGATTGTGCATTCATCAGTAATGACAATTTTTTAGTGGTGTTTGTTTTTTTCAATGCAAAAATATTGAATGTTAGCTTATTGGCTATTATA